>NW_025110461.1:22019-46370 GCF_011392965.1 Frieseomelitta varia | reverse complement strand
AAAAAAAAAAAAAAAAAAGAAACGGAACGGGAGATGCGTTTATTGTGCACTCGAACACCACTTGTCTCTGTAGTATTTTATATATATATATATATAACGTGCATGCCATTCGAGAGCTGAGTCTATCGCTTTCGAAAGGACTATACGTTTTATGGCTGTCTATAGCTTGTACAGAGTGTTTTAATTTAACGATGCTTTGATTGTAATCAAATCTGTGATCTACTCGAATCTGTTTGGGGCATGAGTGTCCAACCTTTTAGATCTTCAGGCTTTCATTGGCCAATAAAAAATTGTTGAGCGTCGCACGTAGTTTACATATTTTTTTATCAGTTCAATGTAAACTATATTATTTATGAGCATGTTAATCACTTGCGCTGACAACTGACTGCGGACCATAACGAGTGACCAAACCGTCTACAATAATTTGTCGCTTTCTTTGTGAACTCGTCGAGATGATATCACTGGATAGAAATTATTTGAGGAGTAATAAATTTATTATTTTTAAAACTAAGAAAATAGTACAATTTTGGAACGAAAAGGTTAAAGATTAAACAAGAGGCTAAAACAACTTTTATAGTGAAACGATACATTGACTAGAGAAAAGTATTTATGTTAATTGAAAAAATATGAAAATGAGAACACTATACTTGTTTTTTTTTTTCTTTTTTTTTTTTTTTTTAGACTAGTTCGTCAATATTTGGTTTGATACAGGTAGTGGCAAATACGAAGACCATTTTCAAGATACATAACATTTTCGTTCTTATTTTTTGTCAGCTTCATGCGCGAAAAAATTTGCTGGCAAATACAAGTATTCCCCAAAAGGGACATTTACGGTTAAAATTATTCAAATAATAAAATTCTTATTCAATTATTCCAATTTTGATTATACAGCAGGCTGCACGAGTGGGGGTTTGAGGCCCGCGGATTAGACACGCCTGGTTTAGAAATTAACAAAGAGAGAAACTGCTCGCGTGTACGAACTGTTATTCAAAATTCGAACAAAATATCTTCGGCATTGATTCATCGGTGGTTTTGGCTGGCCAATAAATGATTTATATAATACCAACGTACGACAATGCGCGTATTACCGGGCCGTTTCCTATCAATTGTTTGTTAATTGTTTGTTAAAGCTACGCGTGTTTGTCGTAAATAAATGACCGACAAAACACACGGTTCCCGCAATATGTTTGATCCTTGGGAAACACCAATGTTTAAACACGAACTCGAAAAGCCATTAACGATTGATACGCAGAGCATTGGCGATGCGCTGGTTGTTCGAACGATCACATATTGAAAGCGCGTTTCGTCGTCGACAAAATCGCAAAGTAGACGCACAAGGGTGTCAATATTCTCATTGAGAGATAATCCGAAATTTATGTGATAATATCGAAAGCGATACAAGCGCGGAGCGTCGAGCAGAGATATCAAACGGACTTTCGGTTAGTTAAACGTCTGAAATCCGGCGTTGATCGGGCCTGTCAGAAAGCGGCAATTATCAGCGGCGATAACGCCGATTCGGCTTATATAAATCGGTTAGAAAGTTTCACCTCCCGTGATTGGAGAGCTTGCTCAATTCTTTCTCCTACTCTCGCGGTCGCCTAGAGCCGGCAGGCAGGAAGCGGGTAACGAATTTGGTCGAGGACCCTGACGCGCGTGTTCGCTGTTTACCGGTTCCACACGGTGAAACGGTGGATTACAGTTATTCACACGCGGTCACTGTCAATGACCCGTGGCTTCGACGTTCCTCGATGTTCACGGAAAAGCAATCAGCCGGCTAATGGAATCGTGCGGTACTCGTGCCGTGGATCAATTAAGCAAATGGAAAGCTAGAAATTTTCATAGGGAGCAGCGGCTCCGTTCTATTCCTCCGATTCCCTCGAGAAATATGAAGATTGAAAGGGAAAAGGAAAAGGAGGAGAACGGGTTTAAGAACGGCGAACTTTAACAAATGGAAGTTTCAGTAGCGTACGTTCGTAACAGGCGGAACACGATAGAACAGTCGAAGAAGTAGACTGTCGCGGAGGGAAACGACTTTCGATCATAACCGAAAAATTTATCAAGGTTTTCACAAACGAGAAATTTTTTCTGCCTTTCTCTCGCGGGAAGCTAAGGCACGACAAGAAAAGGGAAGAAAACGAACGAGAGGCGAGGGATAGAAGATCGAGGAGAAAAACGAAGAGAAAAATTAAGAGAAAGGGAAAGAGAGGAGGCGAAAGTACGATCGAGGAATGAACAAGTCTGGGTGGCTTTGGCAAAGGCTGGCTGCTGTCGGTCGAAAAAGAAGAGAGCCCCGCCAGAGAGCATACTTTCCGTCTTTTCTCGTTCGAGAGAACAAGCCTGACGACGTGGGGCGGCGCGGTGCAGTGCGGCGTGGCACCACCGGTGAAGAGCAGAAGAAGACGAAGAGACAACGACGAACGAAGGGGTGGCGACGAGGGAGTGGACGAGAGCGACGAAACGAAGCGATCGATAGGTATGTATGTATGTACGCGTTATGCATATAGGCGCGATCGATGCGGGCCTAGGCACTATGAGAATGAGCGATATATATATAGGTACGTAGATAGGTAGGTAGGTAGGTAGGTAGGTAGGTTGGTAGACCATTGAAAGCGTGCAGGGATGTACCGTTAGCCGTGTCACCCGTCGATATACGACTCTGCCCATTGAAATTCCTGTCGTCACCCTAAAACGAGCAGCTCCGTTCGTGGAATTGTCGGCGAAAGATCGCGCGATCGTTCTCCTCGTGTCGTTCGCCCCACGTTCGTGCCACATTCTCGCCGAAGCGACGTTCGAACCAGAGTTTGCTTCAAAATTTTATTAAGGTGTCCGCGGGGTGAAAAAGCCTCAGTCGAATGACAATTGATCGCACGTAAACGACAATCGAATCTTTTTTTTCTCTCTCTCTCTCTCTTTACGCAGTTTTACGTCGTTCAAAATTTTTTCTCTCGAGATGGAATTAAATGTACATCGTCGTCTTTGCAGTTAGATATACTCGGAGATCTCGTTCGAAACTCGCGGAGTCGAATCAGGAGAGACAATTAACGCGTTCTCTGGAGGTCATGATCGCGCAACAATGCCGTCGTACAATGTCCAATTAAGAGAAGGAAAAATATTTTATACGATTTCAATCGCCGCTCTACTCACAAAGATCCGGATTATTTCCTCGGCGGAGACGCGGCGCGATCGTGTAATGCAACCTTGCTCGTGAAAGCAACGTGTGTATCACCAAACTCGATGACTTCATCGCGATTCTTTTGAGAATCGGAGAATTTCTCAATCGCTTATAATCCGCCATAACGCTGTCGTCAACAACGGCTGTGACACGTGTACACTGGAGCAGTTGAAATTATTATTTAATTTAAATGTACGATATGTAAGATCGAGGAAACTGTCTGTAGTCAAAGTGAATAAAAAAATTTAACTTGCAACCTCAGCAGTAACAGAACGTAGCGAGCAAAAGCGTTGCAGTCGGGTCGATTGCCACTTATCGAGTCTCGATTTACCTGTTTCTTTAATTAAGTGGGACAGTTGACTTTTCCCCCCTATAGGAGAGCTACAAACGAAAGTCTCCGATCACGGGCGGTCAGCGTTGCTCTGAAATTCATTGCCGTTCGCAGACAGACAGCAATACCTGCAAAATGAACCGAGGCATTGTCATAGGTAGCTTTTTCGTCGGAATAGGCGGGTTCGTTGCGCTGTTTCGACACCGTTGCGAGACGCGAGGTGAAATTTGCAAGGAGCACGGTCGTAAATTAAGCTGCGTCTGAACGCAGGAGGTCCGATCGCAGACCTTGACTGTCGCTGCAGGCCAGGTCAATTCACGCTGCTCGGTAACAACCCGTCTTTGACCTTCCCTTTCTATATTTTTCCCACCAATTTTCCTCTGGGCCATTTTCTTCCCTTTTCCTTTCTTCGGCTCACACAGCGCTTCCCCGATCTTTGTCCACCAGACGATTTTTCTGACCTCGCGCCTATTCCGGGGATTTTCAAAAAATTCCGCGAATAAATCATGAGAATCTGCGCGTCAGGTGATTAATCGAATATTTGCGTTCGCGCGGCCGTTCATTCCCCAAACTGAAATTCAACTTTCGTCTCTCCGATGTCTAAACATTTAACCCGAACCACTTCTTCCCTCCACAGGTTATTCCCTCCGTGTTCGGACACGATGATTTCAATATCATCGAATTAATATCAAAGTCAATTTCGCACGGTTCATGGGGAGACTCGCGGAGAGGATCTGCCGGGTTTCTGGTTGCATAGAGCAGCAACCCGTCGAAAATGAAAAAGAAAATGCCACGAGCCAGGAGATGAAAGCGGCGGCCGGGAGAGGAGAGGGGTGGAGGCGCGAGAGAGAGAAAGAGAGGAAGAGAAAGGGAGTATATATTTAGTCGAGTTGGACCGATGCCAAGCTCATCAACGAAAATGAAATCTGGGTCTCTCTCTTTCTTTCCCTTTTCCTCCCACCCTCTGCTGGTCATCCCTCTCTTATCCGTCCTTTTCTATTTCTCTTTCTCTTTTACCCGTCGCCGTTTCAGCCGGTCTCGCTGGTCTCGCTCGGAGATCGTCGCCGATGCTAAAACGTCCTCCGCTCGATATATGTATGTGTGCGTGCGTATGCGCGCGCGCGTGTATGTGTGTGCATCGCGACCTGCACCAGAGTCGACTCGGCAATTCGACTCTGTTGCCCTTCCCTCCGTTTTCGCGTCCCTCTGTTTCGTTTCGAGCGCTTTTGGGCCTCGTTGAAACGCAGATTTCCGCCGCGATGAGAGGGCGGCCACAAAGCGAAAAGCACGCGGCTTGTTCCATTTAAGGGTGGCCGCGGGTTTCGGGACAATCAGATGGACGGAGAGACGATATACTACCGGCGAACCAGAAAGAGGTCTTTCGAATTTTGCTCGGTCGTCGAGAGAGAGAGAGAGAGAGAGAGAGAGAGAGAGAGAGAGAGAGAGCGACATTTCTCCTAGTTTTTCCATCTCTTGGTAGTTCTTCATAAAACTGAAGGCAACGAGACACACGTCGGATGGATTCATGGGAAACTTTCGATTGGTTGAAAAGAGAGAAGAATTCGAGTGGATTTAATTCGAGAACGAACGAGAGTTGAGAATCACACGCAGCGGCGGTTGTACGGGCGGTCGATATCGTTCAGCTTCGGTGGAAAATCGATTTCATTCGCTGGCTGCTGTTGAAGATCGCGTGAGGTCGAAACTCATCGCGGCACAATTTACGAGCCTCACGAGCAAGATATTATTTCGCGTAATTGCGATGCGGCTCCCTATCGACGTGCAATTGGACAACATGTAATTATCATATAATCGGTCGCTGTACGTTCGTGCCTCCGATTAAAAGGTATTAACTGTTACGTAAACACCCTCACGTAACACTCGCGGACTCTCTTTCTTGGACCTGCGCGCATTGCAACAGCCTGTCTCGAGAAAGACAGGAGGAAATCAACCCTTTGTTCACCTCGTGCAATTCACAGTAGTTCTCAGAAACTTTATTTCCCAATTTTTCCAAATTGGATCAAATTGTTCGCGTTTCATCGTTTCTCGATTCTAACATTCCTGTCGTCTCACGCCACGAATTAACTCGCCCCATTATTTACTTATTATTACCAGTTATCCCCGATTTATTTCCACGAAAGGCAATGTTAATTTACCGCGGCTGCTCGTGCAACGGAACGAGACTCCACGGGCGATCGTTGCCGCGCGAAAGTATCAAACTCGAGCACGTGGGGCGAGTTGCTGGTTCTCGCGAGTTCATTGCGCAACCAATGAACTCGCACCGGGCGAGCTTCGGCAAACGGCCAAAGCGAGGGTTAACGTGCGAGGAACAGAGAGAAAACGCACCGACGAAAAAGAGAGAGAGAGAGAGAGAGAAAAAGAAAGAAAGAAAAAAAGGCGAAGAAAAAGAACGACAAGGCTGTTAAGGCCCAGGTTTGGGCCCGGGCCCGGAAATGATTCGGCTGCCGCAGGCGGGGAAAGCGGCGACTAACTTGACAGATGGTTTTCTCCCTTCGCACTCTCGCGCCTTCTCCGTTCTCCACCGCCGGCTGATCCACGACCGCCGCCGCGCCGATCGCCGCTGTGATCGCCATCGGCAAACCCGCCGGTGAGTATTCTGTACGAATTGATCGCGCCATTCTTGTTCCCTGCGTTGTAATTTACTCGACGGCCGATACAACCAAGACAGATCGTGTGCGATGGCCATTTCTCAAATGGGTTTTCGACTACCTCGACTTCATCACCCCATACGGCTTTCCATTTCGAGTTTTGTTACGCTTGCAAAATGCCAAAATGTGATTGGCACATTCCGCCAATATTTAACACCCAGATTTTGATCATTATTGCCATTTCGATCTATATGTGACAATCTAGCATGCTGACGAATTCAATTATCTAGATAAAATAATGAAACGTTTTTAATTTGGCGTCAATTATTGAAAATCTTCGGAACATAGATTGACGTTGTTCATTTAAGATTTATAAGGTGTAATCTGATCTTTCACATTCGGTTATCACATTTTCGATCTATTTAACGACGACTCTCGAGGTCTTATCAAATTTCAGGCACATTCACTTTGAAAATGAATGACAAGTACTCGAATTAATACGACGGCAAAAATAAGTTGCGGTAACATTGTTAGATACACCGTTACTGTGCACGACTCTATAAATTTCTAAAATTGATAAAGATGATGAGAAGAAAATGATGAAAACGTCGTAAATAACACATACGTCAAAGTCATTTTTGCCGGATATTTTCACGCGAAATAAAAGTGCCATCGTTACACTGGCGCTCGCCAAAGTAAAAGTAACGTTTCATGGAAATTACTCGAGAAACGTGTGTTATTAATTAATTCGATTCGAGAAACGATGCACGGATGTCTCTCGCTTGTTCCTCGATCCGATCTCATCGATTTTTCCCTCCCCGGCGAGATTTAAGTGCATCAGCAGGCCTGGTTCTCCGACTGCTGAATTTGTTTGACTACGAATTTGAATGGAACGATTCTGCTCGATATCGAACTCAAACACAGCACGGTTTGTTACCGAATTCGAGTGTATCGATTTCGGAACTCAGCCGCGTTCCTTGATACACAGAGTACGAACGTCAGTGACGTCTGTTTGCCGTTAAACTCGAGAACGAATCGATATTCTTTTGACAGTCAAGTCTATCCCCCGTCGCTCGATACGATCGCAAATGGAATACAAACTTCATTTTCTCTCTTCACTGTCTCATCCATCTCGTCGCGAGAGAGTCTCTCTGGTCTTATTCTATTTTTACATCGTCTAACGGCTCGGTGAACTTGCTCCTTCCGCTCTTGTTTCGCCATAACACAACGTGTATCACGACAGTGATTTGCGATAATGCCGCCTTTCTCTGATTGACTTTTTGCACGAGTCGGCGCGCAAGCAAGCGGGACAACGTGCGGCGCGTAGACAGCGCAACCTGTGAAACTAATTATGCTGATCACAGTTATCCGTGCCCTCGTTGCGTAAAATATTTAGCTCGCCGCACGCTGGCGATTGCGCCTGATTTTTCTTTCCTTTTTCTTTTTCTTTCTTTTTTTTTCACCCCGTGCGAGAGCCGTTCGCAGACCTCGGGCTACGCCTCTAGTTCACGCACGTGGAACATACATACGTTGTGTACATACGATGTTCGTCGCGGTGCGTACGCCCGATTTTTACACGCCCCGGCCGTTGCAATGTGGAACGATCTAATTGAGCTTCTGGTAAACTGCACGCGTCTACGCGTTAGTCACTACTCTCTGGTCAACACGTTCCATAAATAGAAACAAAATTCTGCAAACTTCGCTTTTCACTGGTTTTAACTACCATCGCCGGGTATTATTCCATGTTCTGCGCCTGGGAATCCACTCCGCGGACGGCAATTTGCGCTACGAGAAACGTTTATTACAAACGATTAATCGAAAGTTTCGAGCGTTAGTATTGTCTTGCTTGAAATTAAAATAAACGTGCAAGCGTGCCTCGCGGAGGTATGTACGTGGCGCATAAAAAAAGTTTTGGGCAGTCTGCTCAATTGTTAACTTTCCACCTTTCCGAAAATTCTCACGATACAAAGTGAACGAGGGAAAAAAAAAAGGCATCGAACGACCAAACTGTGCGTTCAACTCGCAAGGCTCGTTGCGAGTTTCTTCTTTTCTTTCTTTTTTTCTTGTTTTCTTTTTAACGATCTAACGCACGAGACTTTTTGCGAGCCTTATATGGCACGATCGGCAATCGTTGCGCAAATATCTTTAATACCGCGCACTTGCATTTTATCGTTGCCCGATCTTTCTGCGCCGGTCGCCTTTAGGCCCGCAGGCGAAGCCCCCAGCGCGTGTAAACCAACGTCGACGCCCCGATGCTGGTAATTTAGCATAAGTCACAATTGACAACGTAATGTCCTTTGATTTGTGGGGCCGATCTCCCGTCGTCGTGACGCGGCGACGCGAAACGACCCGCCGTAAAACACGAAAACGCCTGCGAGTACGCGCGGATTTTCGCAAGACGAAACCGAAAAATACCGAACCACTCTCTCTCTCTGTCGAGGGGAATCCATTTCGTTCCAATATCGCGATATTTTACACCTCGTTAAATTCGATTCTATCTGTTAATCGTCCGATGCTAATCCGAATTGTTCGTTTTATTGCGCTTTCAGTTGTACAAATCATATCCGTCGTACGGGCCATTTATACCGGGAAACTTTGCAACTCTGTAGTAATGTAACTTTCGTATAAACAAAGTGATTGTACAAAAAATTTCCCACGCATTAAATAATCAGTTCAACTGAAAGAAAACGTCGCGCTCTCTGTGTTTCGAATCATCGATTAAAAGTCTAGAAAACCACGGCTCGCCGTCTATGAAAAAGGTCTGAAAGTAGATCAACGAACATTCTTCCTAATTTCGTTAATCCTACCTGGATCGTTTGAATCGAGCCGTAGCAGCCGGCTTGAAATACACGGCGTTTCGGCGAATAATTTGAGAGGAGTATCGTGCAATAGTTTAATGATTCGCGAACACGAACGCCATTGTCCGCGAGGTGGGGGAAAATCATTGATACCGGCGCGAAGAGGAAAATTTATCATGTCCTCGAGCAACGTCCGCGAGGACAATGAGAGTATTACCGCTCGCGGCGCGTTGCTTGCACGCATGCGTGCCGTAGAACTCCGCGCTCCGTGCGAAAATTTCAAAGTGTTCTCCTCTTTGCAGCTGTTGGACGTCGCCGGGTATTATTTGGTTTCCAGCTCTCCTAGTCACGTCCTATGTCACTACAAAGATGCGCGTTTTTTTCTCTCGACTCGCGTAGAGATATCGCGGACTTTGCACTCGGATTTCGTAACTTGCGTTACGCTTACGTCACGCGCCTTTTTGTTTCTTTCGTCGATGCCGATACCAGACACTCGGATGCAGGTCTTTTTCTCGATGCATTCTTTTTTTCTTCTTTTCTTTTTTCTTCACGGTGCATAAAGCGCGATCGTTAATTCTCATTTCCCAAGATTCAAAGTTCGATCTGCGATCTTAAGGCGTTCCCGCGAGGAAGTGATTCTATGATGAAGAAGCAAATAAAAAGTATAGCTCGAAGCTTCGTTTGCGAAGAGAAAAAATTGGATTATCATTGGAATCTCGTTACACTAACGTATCTAATTCCGATCGTGATTATTGCATCGAACAGGTGTACGAAGAACAGAATTATGCTTTGTTCGCACACGAGCATCTATGGAGAACACGAGCTTTTTCGCTGTGTGTTCTTCATAGTCCGATATAATAAAACACGAACTGCACTGTAGAGTCACTAATGCAACGAGAAAAATTGTATTTTCGATTCATTTTTTTAATACGCTAACGCCAATTGCAAAACACCTTACACGACAGATCGGTTGTTACGAACAGAATGAAATTTGTCGACATCGAGAAAAACGTATTACTTCGTTTTGTTGGACGTTAACGAAGCAGCGGCGAGTGACGCGCGTATGCTTGGACTCGAAACAAATCCCAGAGATCGCAATCCTCGGCGTTTTCCTACCCTGTACTTCCAAGCGTTAGGAAAGTTATAGTTGCGAAATAAATTCGTGACCGGACTGCCAGGTGACTTCGATCACTGGCTAACACCGTGTTTATCCGCTCCGCTGAATTATACATTTTTCTCCGTGTGGGCTACGACGCGGAGCATCGACGACGCGGCCTTACGGGAAACTTTAACGAGATGTATCGATGCTATTTCGTTGATTTCGTAAAGGTACTCACCAAACTGTTCTCGCGAACTCTCGCCTAAATACGTGTGCCAAGGGCAAGAAACTTACCTGAAATACAAAAGAAATCGCAAATATTAGAATCATAAACTTTCTTGATTAAATCGCTGCTACAATTGGTAATATTAGCGCAGTGAGATTTTTATTAGTCAGTCACATTCTATAATTCTTTTGCCACTGTTACTCAAAGACTTATGTTTCGCAACAGCAGTTGTGGGATACAAATTGAGTAAACGTATACATACACTAGCTACTCTATGTGTGTTTTCTGCTAAATAAGTGTATTTTTCCACACGTCGATATTGCAATCCTCTAATATCACGTGAATGCTAAATTTTGAAAGCTTTCACTTCGAAATGTGCAAAGAAGAAAGGACAGTTCGAGAGTGCTCGGGCTTGCAAGTCAACGAGTTCAGCGAGTCTTGAATAAAGAAATTTGATTTACTTTTGAAAGAGCAATTTCCTACTTTAACGACACCTCTTCTAGTCACTGCTAATTATCAGTCGTCTCTTGCAATTCGACGATAAGAAGACTTTGCATTTAAATGGAAGTACCTACACATGGAGCAAATGCGAAACGACACAACGAAGTTTTATTTCGATTATTTTAAACTTCAGTTTGAAACTTTTTATCTCGAATTTTGTAATTCAAATTTCGCGTAATTATCACAGATAAACTCCATTTCGTGCTACGCCCGAGTTTGTGCAAACTGACAAATCTAACATTATTGTACCGCAAAGAAAAATTCGTAACAATCAACATACACGATACAAAAAAGTTTTCACTCAGATTTTACTCTTCGTCCTATCGAAAATTATCAAACGTCTCGCGAGTGAAAGATGGAGTTGGATAATAGACTTCCGACACCGTTCTCTCACGCGCAGCAGATCCAGCAGATTTGAATCTCGATCGAATCGAGCTCGTCGAACGCGAGTTCGCACGCATCGTTTGCTCTCGCCCTTCCCGAGGAAGGAAAAATCAAAAGTTCCGTAGGCAGCCACGTACCAGTACGGACCGATCGTTCCCATCGAACGTCATTTTCCCGTCAAAACGTTCCTTTCATTGCCGTTCCCGTTCGTGCGAAGAAAAGACTTGGTCGCACGTCGCAAACACAGCTTCGAGCTATTATTACGCGTTCATTTACAACCACCCCTCCTCCACTCCTCGGCCGGCCTCGTGCCTTGTGCAAAGAACAAAACGGAAGCTCGGTCTTTTACAAGAAAAAGGCAGCGCGCAACGTCGTCGTGAGCTGCGAGAGAGAGCCGCTGCTGCTGCGCGGTGCCGTGAGCCGTTCGTTCCCTCGTCTCGCTTGATGTGAAACGAAGTTTTTTAAAAGGCAGCGTCATGCAACTATCAACGTGCATCGCGAGGCCTTCTCGTTTCTTTGCGTTTGTTCGGCTGGCCGAGAGACCGTGCACGCTCCTAACGTAAGGAGCGATTGTTGTCGGCAATAGGCCTGTCGCAATCGGAAGTTTCGTCTTGCAACCGTCGCTCGGCCGTTTCGCTTCGGTACGTCCGGAGAGCCAACAATCCCGCTCCAACGATTCACCAGAATCGGACGATGGAGAGAGCCCATCTCGATGAAGCCCGTCTCCACCGCCGTACCAAGCATTTATTTCTCTTTATTTTTCCTCTCTTTAGCCAGAAGAGGTAAGACAGACCGTACCGTTTGAATGTTTGATGGCTGGCGGCTCGGTGACGAATGATTACTCTTGCTAACTGGACCATTCGGATATTTCAGGACTTTTTTGTTAATACGTTGAATGGTTGAACATTTCTTTCAGTTTCGTCTAACGGCGTCCTTTCGTCGTTGCACGTTTGGTTTCGAACGAAGTAATTTCGATCCAACCCGAAACAGCAGATTACTATGTGACTCTCGAACCAAACCAGTCAATTCAAATTCTATCACCTCGCCTGATACGTGAGTCGAAACGAAATTCAATTGAATAAAGAAGGAACGAATTTTTGATTCCAAGTTCTATCTTTGATTTATAGAATAATCATCCGATCGATCGGACATTCAGCGTGACAATCCACGTCAGCGTCGAACCGAAAGAAATTTATCACCCAGGAAAATGGAATTGAAAAGGAGCTAAATGCGGACAGTCCGTTACGCTTCTAATAAAAATCGTTAAACTCAAAATAGGCGTGCTCGATACGAGTTTAATCGGACTTTGCCCTGATTTATAAGCCAATGGAAAATAGGTCTCGGATCGTTAACCACTCGGGAGTCCTTGAGCGTATAAGGCGTTTTATACTCCGAGTAAACTCTGATGGAGGGAAAGTCACAATACTTAGTTTACGATACATCAGAGGCGTAACTATCTTCCAACCTATCGTTCAACTCAGAATCACTTCAATTCGCGTACTTTTTAATTAACGAGTATGAATATAAAACAAACAAAAAAGAAAAAAAAAACACACCTGTAAACTCAAGTAATTTTATATTTAAGACAAATTGGACCTTGCGTTCCTCCAATTTGATTACGAGTACAATTTCGATTCAACGTTAGAAAGCAAAACGAACACATCTGCGAGAAAAAGGAGCGCGAATTTGAAACCAGGTATTCGAATCGGGGGATCCCCGTGTCAGCCAATGAAATGGCCAAACAAGGTCGACTATGGCGCCGCTGGACGAGCCGACTTGGTCGGTAAGGTTGAACATCGACGATAACTCTGAAGAAGTTATCAGCAGGCCCGGTCGATACAGCGGCGCCGTTGGAACACCAGTCGGCTTCGTAAGATTGGTCCACGATGATCGCGGCGTTAGCAGCGTCATCTGACGTGGTATTCGGTAGCATCGCGGCGACCGGCCTTGCAAGGCTGCAGGCCATCGAACTCTTGGCCTACTGCCGCGCTACGTAATACGTGTATACGATGCGCGAGAAACGAGGATAACCGGCATGCGAGAGGGAAAAAGGACGAACGATCCAGTGGGAGCGGTCTCTCTAACTCTGAAAATCTGAAAGAGGGGTAAAGCAACACCAGTGCCGTACGACCACTTCAGACAACACGCTCCCCAATCCGAATACCCGAAATTTCATTTCGCTCGATCGAACGATGTTCCAAACGAAATCAAAAAGTCGCGGACTGTTGGAATGATTTGGAAAGTTCTAGCATGGTGGGAAGGACGAAGGCAAAGTATCGTCTCGAATGAAATTTTGTAGGAATAAATTTGGACAAACTCTTCCGTTATAGTCTTCCCTGAAGGAAATTAACTTTAATATCTCTAGTAACTTTAGCATTTTCACCGAATCAGCCTATTATCCATCTGATTCAATTTCTTGTTCAACCCTTTTCTTCTACCCATTTTTAAAAATTTATTCATTTGTGCAAATGAATAACAATCAAAGAAGTATCTGTAACTATTATTTTATAACAACAGTAACAACAATCAGATAAGTATCTGTAACTATTCTATCAATGAAACCTCCAAGAGCGATCATTCCATGTCCCGCGCGTCTTTCATTACCGTTACAACCCCGCAAATCCCGCGGCACGTTTGTACAATCAATCCTTCCCGTCAAACTCGCGTCGAACAAACACCAAATTACAGCCAAATTACAGCGGCAAGTGAGACACAAATAAAACGCGCGGAACGATAATCGGCAGAAGGCTGCTCGTCAAGAAGGTAACAGAGAATTGCAGCGTTACCATAATGGCGGCGCTCTCGAACGTACGAAAAGTAAAGTGCCCTTTGCCGCGGTTATTCGTCATTGGCAATATTCCTGCGCCATTCAGCGTCCTGGCATTCCTGCGACGCGTATAAAAAAGCTTTCAGCTTCGGCGCGAGGAGTGGTTGGCGGTTGGTTCTATAAATGGTGAAACGGCACACGGGTATGCTCGGGCGAAAGGGGAGGAAATGGTGACGTCGTCACGAGGAATTTCATCATATAGCTAGAATGCAGAAGGTATCAGTCGGTTTTAAGCGCGCGACGGGAGGCCAAACCGTGCCACGGTCGCGCTTCGAAGCGGGGCTTCGCTGTCGGACGCACTTTTACCCTACATCGGCCTCCGTAAGCTCGTTAACCAGACGAATCTCGTGCGCAAACCTGACGCTTCTAAGGAGGGAATTAAATTGCCGTGGGTGTGAATTACTACCCTCCCAAAGGAAACCTTTATTTCTTTGCTCTTTCTCAAATGTTACGTTCTATCTGTGCTTCCTCCAGGAGGTTTGAGCGGTTCAGCAGTTGTACGGTTCTGTGTCTTTGGCCTTTCTTTTTCACGTACCGGTAATTAGAAAGAAAGAAAATGTGGAAAAAAAAAACTCGAGAAAAATTCATATCTCGCAACTCGATGAATTATTCTTCGTTCCAAATATGTCGTCTCAAAAAATTGCTGTCAGCGACGTGAAACGTGGAAAATCAATAAAATAAACTTTATTATACTATTTCTCTGTGGTCTTCGTACGTTCTCCCTGGAGAGCTATTCGAGGCTCGATTCATTTCCATACCATGTATTTTCAATACTGATTAGAGTTCAACGTTTAATGGAACATTCCGTCGTGTTACGTCGTTTATTGCGCTCGTGGAAACACGAAAAAACGCGGTATCCGGTTTTGAATTACTTCTCCTCCATCAAAAATTCTAAATTTCAAACTTATTTCACTTTTTCCGATTGCGACAACTACGACAAAGATCGAGACGAGCAATGATCGTGAATTTTTGTACAAGATACAAAGGGAGAAGGAGGAAATTTATATGCGAGAAGCTCTTTCAGAGTAGACCGAAGCTCGATTGAATGTAACCGAACTGTAAACAGGTCTGATACACGAAAGTGCACTCTACTTTGCCAGAATTCCCTCTCCCCTTGGCGGCTTCCATCTGTTTACGTCTATTTACCAAACTAGGCTTCAATTGCTCGACGTACCGCTTGCCCGCTCGTTTCATGCGTCCCGAAGGAAATCGCGAGACACTACGGACTAACTCTTGGAATAAAATATAACTTGGAAATATTCTCTTGCCGACGAACTTCCGTTTAGCGACGGTTTTATGCTTCGAACTTTCGAGAGAATCGAATTCCCCTGATCCGCGTAATTTTCTTCTTCTTGATAATAAATTGAATTTCCTTCGATCCCATATTTCCGTTCATCGATTCAATCTCAATCGTTCAATCGCCACAAATCATTGAAAAATAAATATACCGTGCAGCTGCGATAAGAAATTCTGGAGATTAAATTTAAATCGCGGATTAATATGCATGGTGTATCGAACACCTCTGCTAGACGCTTATCGATCGCTCAACTTTCGTAGCGCAATTACCCTTTAAAAGTAAAAATTGCTTCGTTCCAACAGAATATTCCATTCCGATTGCCGGTCCCTCCATTTACGGAGTCAATGTATCAAATTATTCCGTATCTTATTGAAATTAATTGTATCGTCCAACAGAAAAGTTCACGCGAGGAGCGTTAATTCTCGAGCGTGTGTTTGGTTTTGTTACACACGCTCGAACGTTTCGTGTAACAGATGCCAGTAACTGATAAACGAACAAACATCGACGGAATATATACATATGTTCGGTGTGTGCCGGACACGAGCGGTTAATGGCAAACTGCCTGACCTCGTAACCCTCAGACTTAGCGGACGTACTCGTGTGATTAATGCCTGGACGCGTTATTTCCAAGCCTCCCTCCTCCTCCTCCTCCTCCTTCCGTAAAACCGGCACAGCGTATGATACAATCGTAACGTAATCTCGATTCGGAGAAGTTCGGAGCGACTTTTTCGTTCAGCAAAAATAACATTTACTCGGCGATTATTAATCACATTGCATGATTCGGGGCGAGGGGGGAGAGCTAGATACGCAAGATCTAAATTCGTTTCTGCCGCTGGATTATATTTAGCGCGCAAGTGACGAGCGTGTTATTTTCTGGCGTTTCGCGAAAAGCACGCGAATATGCTTCATTATCCGCGAACGAAACGTTAACGAAAAAGGAACATTCTCTCTCCTCTCTTGCGCGACGGCATCCCCGCTTAACAGAAATTACTTTTTACGACGCGAAAAGTAATTTCTACGCGACGTTTGAGAATGTATATTTTCCGTGGAATCTTCTTTCATCCTTCCATTTCGAGAGCCATTCCGCGGAGGCGTTTCATCGGTCGAGCGATAATTGTACAAATTGATGTTAATTCGACCTTTGGAACGGTGAGATTTTAAAGGTTGGAAACAACAGGGGCCGGTGTTCCCTTTCTTTCGACAAAAGGAACGTTGAAAGCACGCCATATTTCGATCCATTCTGCTAGACGAACGTATTAGATTGTTTTGCATCGTAATGTCGCAGTCGTAAAACATCCAACGGTTTTCATTCGTGGATCGTTTCACTGACCCCTGCACTGTGATTAAAAATTTTCATCGTTAAAACGAACTATAACTGGGGACATTTAACTTCGAAATTGTTCGATTGTTATACTGAAAATCTCGGGTAGAATTTATCTTTGAGCAATAAGATATCGAGTGTTATTTTAAAAGTATCTTTAAGACAATTCAAGCGTAATTTCTAGGCAGAGCACTTAGAGGAAGAAAACGTGCAAAGCACGAAATATCAAGTTGGCCGATTATCGCATATCGATGGTACGTGGAGAACATGCGCGGCAAATAGCAAAGTGGCTCGTAACCTGTAGATTCGAGAGATGTGCTTCGCGATTTCAGCATGATGCACGCGCATGCTAGCCTAACAATAAAGATAAAGCTGCAGAGAACGCGGAGAAACCTTAATCAGGTGAAATGACCCATTAGGCGAAACAAAGTGGTGCGGCTTTATGTAACGGCAATCGTCGAGTCGTAACGATTAAACGCGAGACACGTTAGGTAATTGCTCGGGAACGTGGATTAATCGCCCTGTTAAATGATAGATATTCGAGCATGATTGAGCGAGTAGCAGCGACAAGCGAGTAAATCGTTGACTTTGTAACCTTCGCGACTTTCTACTAATAAATAGTAAACTTTGTCGATTGTCGGCGTGAGAAAACAGTGAATATCGAGCTTCTGTCGCCGATTTTAAAACAATGATAAAAATAAATTGTTGCACCGATTTTTCCGGAGGAAAAAAAATTCTCCAACAGTTTTTGCAGTAACAAAAATCGAGGAAAATGTGCATCGAATCCTCGGAGAGCCGAAACGAACGAAGCGCGAGTGTAAAAATCAACGAACGACGGGAACGTTGATGCAACGGTAGCAAATCGCTAACGAGACGATGCGTGCACGCGTCGAATATCGACGTTGAGCAAATATTACAACCGACGAACGATAACGCTTAAACGATCCATGAATGATCAACGAACGGCGAAGAACGTTACGACAAATATTGGCTAGCGGAGGATTTCCCATGGTAGCGGATGCGAGCGAGCGGCAAACGGCAAAGTGTCTGGCCTCCTAACCTCTAGACCTGGCGCGGGATGCACCTTGAAGAGATGGCTGGATGCTTGTTCGCGTGAGGAACACCGATTCATTCGGAGTGTGTTCGTTCCTTTTTCCGTTACGCGTAATACGCGTGCGTGACGCCGCGCAGCCGGTTGCGGTTCGGGACGAAGAGGAGGCGATTAAAACGGCGCTTTTAAAACGCGAGAAAGCTTGGCCGTGCGCGCCGGCGAAGCGTCGTAACGTTGTAATAACAAGGCGCCTGAAAAATTGCCCGGTTAACTGTGATTCTAGCAGTTGCTCGCGGCTTCCTGCGCGCACCTTCGCAACGCAACCGGTTCCATTATCTTCCCGAACCGAGTGTACCGATGCATTTGCCATCGAACGTGCCTCGCGATAACAGTCTCGTTGTCGCGTTTACACCACCGCACTGTTAAGTAATATTTCGTGTCAACGATTGGATTGATTGGCAGGACAGACAATGGACAATAATTTACGTTCGTATGAATTCTCGATTGACTGGTATTTTCGGAGCGTTTAATACATTGACAATCGATAAATGATCCTCGTTTTTCTGCGGTAGATTGGTAGATTGGTTTAGCTTTACAGACGACAAGCAATCGAACGGTATATGTCTCAAAGGATTTTTATAAGTACTTGGTTCGAAACTCTTGTTTGGACATTGTTTCATCTTTCTCTGTATAATAGCACGAGAATGAACGTCGATTACAGATATTTATTAGGTACCTTCGCGAATGGATCAATGGACGCAAATAGATTCCAAAAGCTTTAAATCAAGTTATTCATTGCTCGCGTCTAATGATACCAATCAAGTACCCAATAAAACTCATTTTCACAGTTTCCCAACGATTCTTGCTCCGAGTGTGTTTCCACGGCCCCTGCGATTCACCGTTGCGACGCTCGATGGTAAACGTACAGCGTAAAAACAAACAGCGGTTACCCATAAGCCGTAACAATGAATCAAAGCTAATGTAAACGGAACTGGCCGGCTCACGAGAAAAGAAATGCGGCAATCAGTTACGAAACGAGGAAGTAGAAAAAGAAGAAGACGAAGACGAAGACGAAGACGAAGACGAAGACGAAGAAGCAAGCGTATATATCGGTTGTAAATCAATGGCGAACACCGTCGCCGCGGCAGAGGAGGGATCGCAATTTTTCCACGGTTCGACGAATTCGCGCCGGTTCGTCCCGGTGCAAACGTTTTCCTTCCAGTCGAACGCGCCGCGTGCTTCAAAGAGAACGGTGAGACAGCACGTGGTGGGTACTCGCGGATCACCGAAGTAACGGTGCCCGGTAACCGCGTCAGAGCCGGTGCTAGCGGTACTCGAAAGCGTTCCGTTACTCGACCGACAGATCCGCTAACGCGACTACTCGCGCTCTCTCTCCTACCCAGCTCTGCCAGCCGCCTTCTTCTCTGCCCCTTTCTCTCCAGCCGCTTGTGCATCGCCACGCCGCGCCGTGGGATGAGAAGCGTGCACGAAAAGCGCCGACATATCGAGCCGCACCGTCTCTCTCGCTGAACAACCCGCGACGAGTAATGGCCCTTCATTACGTTACCAAACCGAACGATCGACCTCTACCGTCCGTCCGTCCGTCTCTCTTTCTCTCTCGCTCCTCTCCGCAGCCAACTCAACTTTGATTTATGTCCGTGGACTGCCACGTGGACTTGGCCCTTTTCGCATCGATCCAGACGTTCTCTTTTCTCTCTCTTTTCTTCGCCGGTTCAATTTGAAATCCGAAGCTCGTTACGTCGAAGAAAATGATAAGGAAGGAATGACAAAGGGTAAAGCGAAATTCTCGATCGTCAGCCGAGATCTAACGACTCGATAAAAATTTGGCCTCGTTTCGATTATGAATCACACGATGTTCTTGATCCCGTTGAGGAGTGGCTCCTCCAGCTGCGTGAGCAGCATTCGTTGCACCGAACGAAATAACGATCCAGAGTGGTCCAAGTGGTTCGTTACTAGTTATCGTAGAGGTATTTCGAGGGCATCGGCGATTACGAGTGGTCGCTGCTGGACGCGTTTTATTTTTCTGTTATTACATACGTACGTCTCTCTATACACCGACCGTTTGCTCAAGACGTTTATCGCAGGATTGGATCGAAGATTGAACTTGGACCGACTTTGCCGATAGAAAAATGATTCGTGGTTGCTGGAATCTATGGTTGATGAAAAGCGGAGCAAAGAATTTATTCGGCAACGAAAAATGATCGGTCAAGTAAGAACGTGCTTCGTTACGTCATTTCTTCAACGTACTTTTAATTGCAAGTTTTCGTGAAATTGAATTTCTTCTGTGTGAATTTGTCACGTAATGTGAAATCGAGGAACTGCTTCAACCCTCTTTGCACGTTGAAATCAATTACTCCCAACGATCGTTGAATCGCGTTCCGCTTACGAAATGGGAGCGACTCGTTTCACATCCGGCTCGAAGGACCAAAATATCGTCGCGTTTCGCTCACAGTTGGGACCCATGTGGTGTCTGTACTCGAAATTAATTTCGTGCAGACGCGTTAAAACGAGTATAGTTTTTAGTTGATAGATTAGGCTACTACTATGATTCTACTGTATCCGATTCAAATTTGTATTTGCCTTTCCCGCTGATAGTCAATTATAGCCAATCAATTTAAAGTACGGGCCGTTCGAGTGCCCTGACTTTGATCTAACGTAATGTCATTTTGAACATCTTCAAGAACGATTCGACGTCAATCGGCTCTGGAGGATGTTAAACGTAACAGGACCGTGATCGACTACCGGGGATAACAACAAGATAATAATCGTGATCGAAACGTGGCGGCCATTAGGACTTCTTGTCAGCGAGAAAAAGCAAACGTCCCGTTACCCTTTAGTCATAAACATCTAAATTGATACAGCAGATTTCTTCATGCTGATAAGAAGCCTATCGTCTTCAGCATAGAACGTTTTTACGTATATATTTTACGTATAACCGCCTCGCGAAAACGCTTCGGAAACTATTGGTTGTTCGATCGAAGCCAACGAGAGGCTTCAGCAACCAGGTTGGAATTAATTTCGTTAATTAAAACGCGACGCGATATCGCAAGAGTTCAAAGGAAACATTCCCTAGGAAACATTACGCGTTCGACATTGATCCGTTTCGGTTGGCGATGTGCCATGTAATTGCTCCTCGATACAGATATCGCAGCGAGACTTTCACCTATATTTTTTAATATCAGTGCTTTGCAGTCTCCATTCGATCGATTCGTCTGTTCAATGCACGATCTTGACTTTCTTGGATGCAAGAGGTCCGATCTTGGACGTTTTCTTCCGTCGACGCGGAGAAATCCGTTGAACGGAGAAAAACGTTCGCGAGGTATCAGTTTGACTTTAAGGAGACAGAGACGGTAACGTTCGACTCGCTGAGCCCGTTCGACTTGCAAAGGATCATTTCTGGTCTATCCGTTCCCTCTTCGACGCAATTGTTTCAACGGGAAAGTTTTTCATTCGTATGTTTACGCATGAAAAACAGTCCAAAGAGAAGGATTCTGTCTGAAAGACAATCACGAAGGAAACGTGAAATTGTCGCTACAATCGAACAAAAAAGCAAATCTAAATTGAGTGCCTGTAGATGTTAAATATAACCCTACCGGAAGATCTCGATCGTTTCCTATTCGTACCTGTGCCCGTGATCGGTGGAGACGCCAACTGCGAGCTGCTTATATCCGGTGGCTGTTGATTCTGTTGCGTTTGTTGCTGTTGTTGCGATTGTTGCTGCTGTTGCTGCGGGCTGTTGGCAGCCACCTGCACGGAACCCGGACTAGCCGCACTTTCCGCCATTTTCTCCCCCTTTTCTTTTCTCTTTTCTCTTACGTTTCCTTCTGTTCCCCCCCCCGATATACGTTTTTCGATTCGTGTTTTTCCGCGAATTTTTTCCCCTCTTTCTCGCAGCGTGCAGTTTCTCTCTCTTCAAACTTCCATCAACGACAGCCGCGACATTTTCCTGGCGCTCGGGGGAGAGAAAAACGCGATACGGAACGTGATCGGCTGTCACACTGTTCTCGTTTTCGCTCCGTGGCTCGACGCGATTCGACGCGACCAGACGAGTAGATGCTGATCGTATTGAATCAGACACAGTTCCGATCTCGCTCCGCAGGTGGAAAATTGTTACCCTGACTCGCACGGAGCGTACCTACGCACAGCTCGAGCTGATTAACGTGCGTCTGCTCGATTAACGAATTTCTTCACACTGTCCGGTCATAGATGAACACACGTATATATATTTTCTTCCTATAGTTTTCTTTTTACACTTTTTCTTGCTGTACCTCGCACGCTCTAGTATCTCCTTTTTATAGGTGCGTGTCTTTTATATTTCGCATTAGCTCGATCGATCTTTAGCAACGTTGGCTTTCTCAAACCTCTCCTTTGCCCCCGGTTTTCTTCTCCACTTGGTTATCCTTATTCCTTGTTTATTGCTGACGACTTTCCCCTCTCTTTCTCGAGGTGCCTGCCTCGTTCTTACACGATCAGGCTGTCGTCGTCGTCGTCGTTGTTAACGTTAACCTGAACCAGCACGTCACGTTCTCACAGGGAGAAGAAGATTCCTCGACGGTTGCCACGCAATCCCGTTTGACGTCAGAGGAGGACATTACAACGACGGCTTGGAATCGCAATCCGGATGCCATCTCTTCCGCGAACGATATATTAAAGATGCACTGTCAAGGGCTGCCTCTGTGTACCGTATGAACGATCGATCGATCGCTCGCTCGCACTGTCGACCCGGCAAAACAGTTCGACGATGTTCGATTACGTTGGCAACCTGGTCGACGGGACACGTTGATTCCTTCGGTGATCGCGTTCGCGCGATCGAGTAGTCAGCGATAGCCGATACGTGGACGAGATCGTTCTCGATGCATCGTCGATGCAAGACATCGAAGAGGTAATCCGGGTGCGATCGATTTTTATCGACCTTCGTGTACTATTCCTCGCGTATACGGTCGATCGTTATCACTCCACGCTCGTTGATCACGATCCGTTCTCTGAACGATGAGCGAAAGAAAAAGGGGAGGTATTTCTCAAGGGGCGTTGAAAACTCGAGATCGAAATTTCGATAAGAGGAAAAGACGATGAAATTCGAGCAGAGACGAGTATTTTACGTACGAGTATTTTAGTTAGTCGTTGGAAGAGTTTCCCCCCTTACCCCTCTTTCCGCCCTCGATTATTTATCTCGACAAAAGTTTCCCTTTTTCGAAAACAAAAGGACATACCCAAGGGAGAGGGCAACAAGCGAAAAATTAGGGAAGCTTACAAGGTACAACAATGTATATGTTTCTTCGTCGATCAGTCGAGAAAAGAGAATAATCTCGAGGCACTGTTTATCGTATCGATCGCAAAGCGTTGTCGACCTTCGTTACTTTGTGATGAAAGAGTTCCACTTTTCGATCCTCTTTCGCGATAAAGACGAAGGGACAAGAAGTCGAAAGAATCAAGGTGTAACGCTATAGAGATAAATGCGAGAACAAGACACACAGGGACTTTAACAACGATACATACTGTTACGTGTTCACGGTGTCCACGTATGAATAATCAGTCAATCGAGAAAGGCATAAAATTTTAGGCACTCTTCACCTTGTATCAACGACACTCAAAAATTTAATTCAGTTACTCGACTCGATCTACCTTTACTTCCACGAATCCAACGAAATTGAAGAACGCGATCGAGATTAATATAGCATATAGTGTATACCCTGAATATACGGTCGACGCGATACAAGCGCTATAAAACAAGAAGTAAAAAATCTCCAAAGCGGAGCAACGAATGTGAGAGGAAAAACGGGAGGAAAAGACCAAGGGAGTAGAGAAAGAGAGAGAGAGAGAGAGAGAGAGAGAAAGAATCTCGAAATTGTTACGCCTAGAACAAGATCAGTCGAAAAAGTACCAATTGAAAATACTTAGGCACTCGTTTGTCCTTATATACATGCGTATAATGTGTATATTACGTGTCTGTCTGTATGTACGCCGCGTTGGTATCGACCCTTTCGTTATCCTCGAACGTTACCCCTTGTCAGCTAAGATACGAAATGGAATTACGAATAGCCCGACGCGCGGCACGCCAACAAACGCAGGGGAGAAAAGCTGAAATAGGGTGGCAAGGGAAAAAAGATGACGGACGAGGGTAGTAGGAGTGGAGCAGCGGCGAGTCGATAGGTCAGTGGGTCTCGTTCAAAGAACGACTCTCTTCGATTCATCCGCGCGTTCGTACGCGCAGCCACGTCGACCTCCTGCCTTTTCTAATATCCACTTCCTCCACCGGTCGGTGTCCTCCGATGCGTCAATTTACCTATTCACCATGTTCGATATCCATCCGGCTACAAGACAAGGACAACAGAATCGAGAAACGTCGAGGGAGAGGGAGCGAGAAAGAGAGAGAGAGAAAAAAAGACGCAGCAGCGCTAGCAGAGGAAAGGTGGGGCAGTAGGCGAGTCGATAGGTCAGTAGGTCTCGTTCAGAGAACTGTTCTTCGAGGGAGTTTCATCCAGTTCGCACTTTCGGTTTCAATGTTTCTACTCGTTAATCTGGACGCACTTGATACAGCCAACTTGGCGCGTCCTGTTTTTCTAATCTTTTCGAACGTGTATACGCGTCACTGGAAGGGATGAGACACAAATTAACGCCGTTGACTCACGAATTTTTCTGAAAAAAAAAAAAACAAAAAAAAAAAAAAAGAGAAAAACAAAAACAAAAAAAAAAAAAAAAAAAAAAAAAAAAAAAAAA
>NW_025110461.1:0-21685 GCF_011392965.1 Frieseomelitta varia | reverse complement strand
AAAACAAAAAGAAACGAAAAGAAAGAAAGACACTGTGCACGAACGACTATCAGGTCTGTTTTGTAAGAGTTTTCAAAAGTAATCGCTCATTGGCAAAGAGGCTGCGACCAGCCTTTCGTTCGTGATATTTGTTTCGTCAGAGTGAGAACGAGTGATACGAGACGAGGGCAAACGTTGA
Organism: Frieseomelitta varia; assembly: GCF_011392965.1. Lineage (NCBI taxonomy): Eukaryota > Metazoa > Arthropoda > Insecta > Hymenoptera > Apidae > Frieseomelitta > Frieseomelitta varia. Next base: position 21,507 of record NW_025110461.1, on the reverse strand, counting down.
TACTGTTTCGAGGTGGCTGATCGAGATCTCAAAGAACGAGGTGCAGGCGTTCATGTGCGACCTTCGTCACGACTAATTCGGTAGCTACGGTCTTCGGTCGATATTCCGTTAACAACCAGCCTCGTCGTTCAACACGACGTCGTGCAACGCAGTGAAACAATTCGATACCCGCGCGCTCGCGTTTCCTGTTCCCTCACATTTCGCCTCGTCCTGATCGTCCACTCTCTTCGATCGGTTTCCTTCATCGGACTAATGTCCTACGGAGCGAACCACCGGTTATCCTCACTCGAACGTGTGTATCACGTAATTCCGATTGTCTTTCGAATGACGCGATATGTCACGACAGACGACGATCTCAGTCCCTGTTGCCAGATCCGACGAAGAAAGTTCAGTCATCGACTAGACGACTTTTCCCAATGTTCAAGTATTCGCACGAGACATCACCGTCGTGAAGGACCGTCGCACGCTCGAACGGTGTTATTCTCTCGATCATTGTCCGAGATTCTCTCGGGTCTCGATCAAGGTGCCACAGCAGCCACGATGCTACCGACCATAATGCCAATTTCGAATGACAAACACGAATGATCAGATCGATTTATCGTCTCAAGCTATATGCTCGAGGATGGTTTTTGACTCGCACGACTCGTGCACGAAGAACGAGTCAAGGGGCCGCCAACGGTGAAGTTGAATCCACTTGGCCTCGTGGGCTTTACGTCATTGTCGTCTCCGTCATCCTGGCTCGTCGTTGGTACGTGACCGTTCGTCCCTTCGATTCTGACAGGAACACAACACGGTATCGCGGAAACAACACTCGCAAGGAAACCCGCGTCGCGGCTGTCACGCGTGGATCGCGTCACGAACGGGATCACCGTCGATCCTTGGTGGAAAAAGCTCTTGCCGATGTCGTTTTCGAGCCGAACGTCTCGTTTTGGCTATGCACTTCACGGGGAACCAGTGGGCTCGAGCTTAAAGCGACCGTCAGCAGATGGCAGCCAGTGTTGAGCAGCAGCCACCGTTTACTACCACCCCGCCCGGATAACACTGATTCATATACCCGTTTCCCTCGTAGCTGATCGTCCCTCTTGTCAACATTCCCCGGAACAACTGTTTCGGCCACTGTTCTCTTCCAATCTGCCGACCTCTCGCACTATCTTTCGCCCGTCTTTCGCCAGATTTCTATGGGGTCACATCGCTGATAGAAATTACCCGAAATATATCGAAATGTTCTATCCCCCCGAGGCCTGTGTAAGAGGGAGAGTTTCATTGGTTCAACGCGATTCAGGGATGAGACGCGCACGCGCTACTACTGCGCCGCGCTCTGGCTAGTATTCGTTCGATCCGTTACCAGCCTGTATTCCTTCCCTCCGATAGACTGTTCCGTCTTCGAGGCGATAAAGCCACGCTCGTATCTCGCACTCTTTCTTCCCATTTTCACAGACGATCCGTCAATTTTGAGAAATTTCGTTCCACATGTTCCTCGTTCTCCGTGTGGCAAGATCTTTTTTTTTTTTTCGTAATTTTACACGAGCGTGACGCAGAGACGGAGAAGAACGGGTTGTCGGTCGACACGAACGATCGTGTCCCTTTAAGGTAAAGTTGCTCCTACGATAATATATCTGTTCTGGCACTGTTTTTTCGTTTCGCTCGGATTGGGTCGATGTTTTGGTGTCGGTGTTACAGGTTGCTCCGTTCGCACGTTTCATCGAACGGGTAGAAAAGTGACACGACGATACAGAGAGCTCGTCTCAAGTCCTGACCAAAAAATTTTTTCCCCGAGACTGACTGTAGAGAATCTTCCATTAAATTTACTTACTTCGAGTTTTAAAGTTTCCTACGATCCTGATGGAAAATTCATTTAAAAAATCCAACTGGAACATCGATCAAAGTCGTTTCTCAATTGGCATCGACAGTTCGACTGAAATTGAACTCTTAAAAACTCTGAAAACATTGTGACTCGTTTCGTCGTTTACGACGAAATTGCGTGAGGGCGGTTCCTTCCGGCGTCAGCGATTATCCTCAAAAAAGGGAAGCGATCGATCGCGACTGAAACGTTCTCGTCGACAACGACGGTTGGTTTGTTATTGTCATCGTCGGTTACAATTATTTGCACGTAACGTGCGTGCAACGACGCTCATATTCCGCGTTTCGTCGTTTCTCCATCGTGCCATTGAATTTATCGCTACCGTTATACACCTTTCGACTGGATCCCCGCCTCTGGACGTGTCCGTTTGAGTTAAAGCGCCGCTCCGAAGACCGAGCGCGCAACCGAAGACTACACGCCGAACACTCTCCTCTCGCTCTTCTCTCTCCTCGGGCTCGACACGAGCCGCTGCATTTTCAGAACGGTACTCCTAACTGTATCTTACATACGTATACACGTACATGTGTATACACGTCTGTTTCTGCTCACCTGTCGGCATCGCGACCAGGCACCCGCGCATACCGATCGCGGAACAAGGGAAAACGACCGCGTCGATGACCCTACACGCGATGACGAATTCTCCGTGTGGAGGTTCGCCATTGGTTCCCATGGAATTCGAGGATATCGTGCGAATCATTCATTCACACGTCTCCGCGTCCCATTATCCTACAGACAGTACTCGAACGTGATTCTTGACACCCGAATTACCGACGGAGGTGTGAATTTTATTTATCGCAGAAAAAGAAAAGATTTTATTTAATTTCTCCGAAACTTGACAAATTTCGTAACGTTTCTCGTAAATTGTCCGCTCTGAGCGAGTGTTATTTCCTTTGATAAGATAATATTATTATTTTCACTGCGTGCGATACTTCTAGGTTCGTTTACCAAAGAACTTTGACATCTCGACGGAATGATGAATCGCGCTCTCTAGTCTCTAGCGTTGAAACGCGATCCTCGAACAAAATTCGATACTGCTTTCAACGACCATACGATCTAATACGAATCAAAAACTTCGACATTTACAAGGCACAATGAACTCTAATTCCCTGACGTTCTGCCTCCCTATGTTCGTTATTTACGCAGTTTACGTTGTGTACGTTCCAGTCGAAGTGAATTGAATTTTCCCGAGGTCTGGCTCGGAAAATCTAAATTGTAGCTAGACGATAAATATACGGTCGGATCCTTTTGGGAATCCTTTGTCCGACCAAGATTCTCTCATTACGTTCGCCCCGGTATTAATTTATTCGCAGACGAGGGCCAATCAACGAAGGATACGCGACGACGAGTCCAGCTCGTAGAGCAAAGGTAGAGAACGTTGCATACGATCAAGGAACAATCGGGCATGCATTGGAATAACGATCGAAGATCAAGGGAGAACGGTTTGAACCGTTAATCGTTTTTAGAATCCAGCTTCAATGAGCTGCACGAAGCGAAACACGGATCAAAGAGAAACGTGGAAGAAGTGAAGAGAAGGCAAAAAAAGAAGAAAGAAGGTGGAGAGAGAGAGAGAGAGAGAGAGAGAGAGAGAGAATGAACGATGAAAGAGGGGAGAAGTCAAACAACGTGTAGCGGATCTTCTACGCAGGTATACACGTAAGTAAGTACGTATGTACGTACGTACGTGCGGATCGCGTGTAGGGATACTCACGTAATGTAGGCCCGTTCCAGGAGATACCGTAAGACCTTGCTGCGTTACGTCACTAGAAGCCGCGTGATTAGGAGAAAAAGGACACCAGCGAGCAGGGAGAGAAGAAAACGGAAACACTGGCCTCCGGGCTGCGCGCGCCGACGAGTGCTCCATTCTTGGAAATTTGTCAGTGCAATGTTTCTTTAACCTACCAAATCTCTCTCTTTTTTCTTTTTCTTTTTCTACTTCTTAACCTGTTAACCGTGATACCAGTTACCTGGTGTTTCTTTGATTCATACCCTATTCAAAGATCAAATATTAACTTCGAAAATATTTATTTCGAAGCGAAATAGTAAGATAACATTGAACCGACCCTTTTAACTCGACTTTAAAACAAACGCAGATTTTCGAGATTTAACAAGCTTTTCAAGTAACGACTCGAAAAATACTGCCGAGCCGGATTGCTCTAACGGTTGTAAAATGGTCGCAATTAACGGAATTACGAGAGGACAGCGGTTTGCAGGCGCGGTTTAGAAACATAGTCGAAAGTGATTATCCAGCTGTTCACACATGCTGAAACGCATTTCTAAAATAAGAGACGCGTTGTGTGAAGTTGTAATTACGTGTATGACCTGTTACCAGTTTCAGACGTGCGAAGTGGGCTAAACGATCTCTACGAGTCGAAGTCTATGGCCAGAGCAAATCTAAGCGCGCTGAACGAGACAATGTGTCACTTGTACTTACGACTTTAATTTTGTTCCCTCTCACCCTTTGCAATTCTCTGCTACTTTACCACGCGTCTACTTTATTATTTCGTTGTTTATCGATGTAAATGGAAGAACACTTTTACGACGAGGCGAAGAGCTGTCGAAACTTCCCCAGAAGGAGTCCCGTTCTTTTCGACGAAACTGGCAAACGCGATGGCGTCACGTTGCCCGCGTCGGGGATTTCGTAAGAGGCAACGTTTATTTCGTCACGTACGATGATTACTGAGGCTTCGTGTGAAATCATCGGCCCTTCGAAACTCCCCTCTACACCGTTTTTCTTCCCATCCACGGGAACCTCTGTCATCGACACGGTCCGCGTCCACGTGTTTCTATCCGCGGTCAGTGCACCTCGCAACTGAACGAACCACGGCCATTTACCGAAGGTCCACGTAACGCGACCGTGCTTAATAACTTTTTCTTTCCAAGGATCGTCAAACCTTGCCTTGCCAGAGATGGAAAAAATGATAAAAAATAGCTGGGATCAAGAGGTTGACGCTCAAAGTCCATGGACCACCTTTAGGGTGCCGAGCGTTTGACAAGGTGATTAATCAAGATGAACGTTACATCGTTAGAACATAATTTAACCTGGTAATTACAAGTTATCTCGCTTCCGAAATCTGCTAGCTACCTCAGATTTAATTTCAGAGAGCATAATACCTTCCGACTTTCGTATTTTCGTTGTACGAGCTTTTGCTTATTTTTATTTATTTTGACTCAACAAGTTATTGCAAAAATGATGGAGCAACGAATGTATATTCCACATCACACGCACGTGCATCAATATTTTATTTCATTCCTGCTTCATTGTTATTTTAAGATACGAGCAATTGAATCGGCGAGACGCAATTTTAATCCTTTGTCCATCGAGAAACGTATCGTGCCGCCATGTAATCTCAAGTCTGAAAAAAAGTGCAAACAAGCGGTATGAAATAAACGTCCGCGACAATTAGATTGGAGACAAATGGACGCACGTGAGAATCAGATCGTTCACCCTCTGGTTTGATACAGCGCCGATGCAAATGGATCTTCGTGTCGACGACACATGTTATTAACAGATCGTTCAACTTTGGTTCACGATACGGAAGAGCAAAGCGCGGATGAAGTCGCTGAACTTGCACCTCCTGCTTCGTCGTTTCTATAAAAGAAACGCTGACCTCTCCTCTTTAAGAATATTACCTCATATTCCTCGAATTGCATTTATGTATTTCCGATGAAAAAATTTTATTTCGAGAGAGAGAGAGAGAGAGAGAAAACACACTGTACTTAAAACGTAGGATTCCGTGTAAATCGTTGAACTTTTGTTTCCCAACGGATATTTTAATCTATCTTCGTACATCGAGACTCGAGAATTTTCTCATTCCTAAATTTTCACTAATTTTTTTTTTTTATATTGAACATATATAATTTTTTTTACAATAAAAATAATTCATATATTAAATATTAATACTTAATTCAGTGACGTTCGAAACTTGAAAAGTGAGAAATTTCACACGTTGGAGTCGAAGAGTGAAACAAAACTCAGAACAAAACTAGATTCGGCAGTCTATTCTTCCTGTCCGATTCCTTGCTTGCCTTAGAAGAAAATGCGAAAAACGCGAGATTCTACTTAAAATCTCTACTGCTTACGTCAGTAGCCTCTTAACCCAGTCCTCTTTCTTTTCACACCTATCCTGTTCGTCCTAAACGTAACAATTCCATTCTTGCGTGTACGTGTACTGTCGCTGGCAAGCGAAGCGTGTCGATCAACCCTGTCTACTCGCGAGCAGACACGAATACCTACCGGCGAGACCAGGAAGAACGAGGACGGCGAGGAGGGAATAAGACGGAGGGAAAAGGCGGAGACCCTAGAAAGACTGAAAGGTTCACGGCCGGGTGGTTGCTTTAAATCAGGCAGGTAAGGTGGTTTGACGGGGAAGAGACATCACTCGCCACGTGGTGGCTCAAGGGTCATTGTCCTGCGGTCGAGCTTTGTCGAGGTGAATCGGCTCGAGAAACCAGGTACTCGTTCAAAAGTTCCCGCTGCTTTCGGCGCTCTTTCAATGCTAGAAGACTCCAAGTCGATGGACATTCGCCGCCTTTTTTTTTTTTTCGTTCGTTTACGTTGCCTTACACGAACATATTTCGATGGACAAAGCGCGGATTCAACTCTTGAACGAGTCTTCCTGTTTCGCGTTGAAGAGGATATTGGAGAATCTACCGATCTAATTTCCTAAACATTTGTCTTTGTAAAGTCCAACTCGTCCAACAGATCGAGATATGTAATGTTTGATACGTCTATAGGTAGTGACTCACGAAAATTCACAGAAGTCCACGAAAAGTATTACATTACTTAAAAAATATATCACACGTATGAGAAATTTTTTATCAATTGCTCTTAATTGGCGTCCTTGGCAAAGAGTACGTTTATATCTCAAGTGTACAAAGATCTTTGTGCCTGGCACTGACGATCTAATTTCACTGGAGAGTTTTTTACAATAGAACGCAATAGTAAGAACAATCTGCACATGTTTGACATCCAATTCTCGCTATCTCCGGAGAATCCTCATTTCGATCAATACTTCGCACATTTTGCGAAGAATCCACTTCTCGCTAGACACAGCGTGATAAGTTTCTATCGATCCTAAAAAAATCCAAACGAGCAGCCAACTCTTGCTTTCGTAACGGGAATTCCAAGAGCCAAAACGACAAAATTCCTAACCAATTACGGCCGGGCATTATCGACCAGCCACGGATAGTAGAACAACGACGCGTAGAAAAAACCGACGTGACTGTAAATATTTTTTACGAGCGCGAGAGATAGAGAGAGGGCAGCGGGCTGTGAGTTTCGGCCCCGGCGAGGACGAACAAGCTGAACGAGCGAGCGAGCGAGCGAGTGAACGAACGAACGAACGAGCGTGTAGCACCTGCGGTCGACGACCCTTGCGGTGCTATCGAATACCTGCCGACACGACGATCCGCTCGTTTGCTCGCTCGCGATCGCCTCACTCTTTCGATGGCCCGTTCGATACTTCGCTCGTGAAGTCGATTAAAGTCGGAGAAGAAAAAAAAGCCACATTGGAGATCGCGAAACGATCGTGTAGATCGAACGCAAGACCACACGTGACGAACGCGATAAATCCGTTTTTGTTCGTTTCCTGTTCTTTTTTTCTTTTCCTTTTAAATTCGATTGTTACGCGGCGATACGATGTGCTTCAAAGGAAGGAAAGAACTGTTGGGTTTGAAGTAGACTCCGGCAACTTATGCCAATATTTGCTAAGATGACGTTCAATTTTAGAATTACTTCTATCCGTGTTTCTCTTCGTGCTCTTTAGATTTTTTTCAAGGACGGTTAACGCGTAAGTAGATCCGGTGAAATCGGATTTGTTCTCGTTACAATTAAGTTGCATCAAGTTTGAATTAAATAACGTTTCAGCGACCGATGCTTCAGAAACACGTGTGCCTCTGAAGGAAAATAGAAACTACCACCACGGAGACTTTCTCACTGAAATCTACGAATTCGAAGGTGTAAAATTCAACGATGAAATCTCTCGAAAGGCAAAGATGTAAACAAGACATTCGTTAAAACTGCTCGATGCCGCCGAGAGGATATCTAACATCGTCTTGGCAAGCTGACGCGACTAGATTCAAATTTACGAGCAAGTGTCGGCCAAGATCTTCGCGGGGAATTGTCAATCCCATCTTCCGGCATTCTGATTGCGAATCATGTCTGCATCGAAGAAAATTTTGCCTCATCACTACACCGCCGGTAATTTTATTACAGAGTGTTTACTCTAGGACGGCAAATAAATTCTGGAAACTCGGATCGAAGTATATTGTCAACATACACGACGTACACTCACACACACATGGTTCGGTTCAACGAACTGCTGCTCGATCTTCTCTCCTCTCAGATTCGAGTAGCTGAATTAATACCAAACGAAAACCTTGAAAACGCGTCCACTGTTCGTAACCGAGCCACGATCAAGATCAGATGCACGTAACAGTGTATCCCGCATAGTTAAAATCGAGAGATGATTTAAAGCCGGCGAGGAAAGGGGCTAGAGCGGAACGGTTGTTCAAACTGCCAACGCCAGAGAGCCCAACCGACGACTTATTTCACAGTTGAAAGAGCTAAATAAATTGCGGATAATTGAGGCGACAATTGAATTCGTTCGCAGCGACGCGTTTCGTAAGAACGATCTTTAGCATTCTACGTAGCGATCTACGTGATGATCTCAGTCCTTTCAACTCGCTTCAACAACCGTCGCATGTTTAGATCGTTGAACCTGTGCTAGACCTTTCCCTTGCTGCCAGGTTCAAAAACCCACGTTAATCTTTGAGTAAGCGGATTATATTTTCGTCAGGTGAATCACGACCAAGCTATCGCATGACAAAACGCCGTTATTTCTTTACTTTCGTCTATCATCTGTCATATTGAAATATATCGAAGTATAACTTTTCCGTGTCTCTGAACGGAAAATTCAAATAAACCAAACGTGTAAATATATATTAATATTCGTTAAAATTTACAACACAACCCGGATCCTTCCAAATCAAATACGGAACTGAACGAACCAAATTCCAAACTAATTAATTTCTTCGCTCGGAGACGAACTTTCGAGTCTTTTGAATCAAAGAATTCAATTCATTATCAATACAAATCTATCTAATTTTCTAGAATAACCTAGATTCTCTCGAAGAACTTTATCAGATCTAAGAAGAATCTACGGATCAAGGAAGGAACGAATGTTTAACATCGATCGAGCTCGGTTAGATCGTTGAACCTAAACTCGACCTTCCCCCCCCCCCCTCTCTCTTTCTCTCTTGGTTAGCCAAATCGATATTCAAGGACTCTACCCACCACCTTCACTTTGGCCAGCCCGGAATTGAGAGTAGCATGGAGAAATTTCTACAAGACCTAGAGGTGTCGGAAGAGGCATGGTCCACGGCCAGGAAGAGAACAGTGGGGAGTATCTGTAGGGGGAGTAGTAGAAAGAGAACAGAGGGGGAGTAGTAAGAAACAGCTGGTGGGTTGAACGAGCCTCGAGTTCAACGACTGGAGAACGAAGGAGCAAGCCGAGTTTCGAGTTAGGTAGGTAGGTAGGTAGGTAGGTAGGTAGATAGGTAGGCAAGCAAGCGGAGAGACACGTTTACCTGCGTAGACGTACACGTTCGCCGCACGTACATGTGGATTTACGCGTGTCAAAAACGATCATTCCGACGCGTCACGTGTATGTATGTACACACATTCGTTCCCGATTAATTTTCGGACAAACAAGCGCCACAGATGGATTATGGCCATCATTAAGATGAACATCTTGTTTATTGGTTAAAAGTATTTGAACACTCGACCTTGCTTGAGATAGAACGCATTTTAATTGAATAATTATCGACGAAGAGACCGTACAATAGTTTCAGCTTTGACGATCAAGTCCGTAAGGAAATACTGCAAGCGAGTCTAGTCTAGCTCATTCGCTATCAAAGAATGTATAAATGTTGATGGATACTTCTATGTAAGTACAAAGTGAATGCAGAGTTTCGGAATCTGCAGTGACTCACAATTTCCCTGATTAAGCTCATCGCTCGTGGCTCGTTTTACGCTGACGCGAAACCGAAATTACTATTGGCTGCGCAAGACGATCGGGGGGTCCGCGTTCGTTCGCGCGCGTTTTGCACCAGGCCGTGGAACGAGCTTGCGTCAGCAAGTTTCAGATCTTTGTCTCCGCGCCGTGGAATGCCCTCCGATGTCTTTGTTTCCATGGTGAGATTGTATATCGAGATATTAACTTTTTCAACCAACTCAACACATACGATATTCCTGAGACAGTCGAGCCTGCTGTTACCGCGAGGAATTAGGATTAGGATTACTTGAAATCCATGCGATCAAGAACCAAAAGAGCGAGATAATATTTTGCTCAAGGGCTCTTACATAGTTCTTCAAATTATGAGGAGTACGAAGAAGAACACGAATATGTACTTCGAGAAATCTGACAAATTTTTAAAACGTAGTATCTTGGAAGCTAATGGAATATGTATATCGGGGAGAAAAATGAATAATCTACCCTTCTCATCCCAGAGAAGATGACTCGAGTTGCGCGTGATAAGCATTTTGAAGAATAGTGTCTTCTATTTTTAGTTGAATGCAAGTTAAAAAAAAATGCTGATTCAATTTTGTCATCGACGTCGGTGACGCTATTGTATGCGCGATTGAGAGAGGGTGGGCACAGTTAAAATTCGATGTAAGACATTTACGAACGGTCGCTTCGATCATGGGCCTGCCATAACGGTACCTTGGAACGTAATTTGGATAGAGTCACCCATCGACTTATACCAACCTCGGTTCATTGCCAATTATTTGCTCTCCTGTTTCCTCACAGATACAGTCGGTCTCTTTCGCGCGCTTCTTTTTTATCCAAGACAAAAAGAAAATCATGTTGAAATAGGCTTATTTTTACAAGCAAACTACTGACTACATTAACCACTTGCGCTGGCAACTGATTGCGGACCATAACGAGTGACCAAACCGTATATATAACAATTCGTCGCTTTCTTTTTGAACTCGTCGGTATGATACGACTGGAAATTATCGAGGAGTAATAAATTTATTATGTGTTATGTCTGGGTTATACTTAAATATACATAAAACTGAGAAAATGTTGCAATTTTGGGACAAAAAACTCTTGACGTGCATGGCACGTCAATCCAGCGCAATAGGTTAATTTAGCAAGATCGAAATTGTTCAAGCAACGAACAGTCGAATCATTATAGCGCTACAATAAGCGCATCTTTGCATTTGTTTTAAGCACGAACGCTTCACGAAGAGAAAGAAAAATCTGCAGGAGCGTGAATTTATGAAAAGCAAAGCGTTAACTCTGTTACGAAGCTCTTCATGAGAATCAGAATTCCGAGAGGCGATCTACCTACACGTAAAACATCGTCGCAACAATGTAACTCACGTCCTCGTAAATGAGTTCGTTCATGTCCGAAGTAAACGCTCGGTGAATCGACATGTGTAACCAGCGTACGTGAATACCATTGATGGTCCGAAAGTCGACTCGCTCGCGTATCTTGCATAACATCTTACGAGAATTCATAAACCTGTGTATCCCATGTAACAACTTCCACGTGAGCCATTCCACCAGCTGAGAAACAAGAAGAAAGAGTACTCGATACGTGCAAGCTTATCTCCGTATTTCAAAAGTAACCTCTCACTACTTAACCCTTTCACTACTGAATATTCCGAACGTGAACGTTTACTTCGTACGATTTGCCACGGTGGTCATCGTTGCAGGAACAGTATTTTCGACGCTACGCAAAATATCGACAAATTGGTAATTTGCTTCGAGTATATCAACGACCTGTACTACTTGGATTTCACGAAAGACGCTCAGAGATGAAATTGATCGACAACGCTTCTTGAAAAAATTCTTCGTCCATTATCGAACGAAATTGTCTCGGATGTCTCTCAAAGTTGTAAAATTTCCATACAAGACGGGAGTGAAAATGGCGCGAGAACGACGAACGACGGTTATCGTGACAGCAGTTCGTCAGGTCCGCGTTTATGTAAATGGCGGAGGCACTTTAGTCAGCGGAATCCGGACTTGACCGGCCGTGGCATCGCGAGTACCACGAAAGTACCTGGTGGCCCGTGAGAGAGCGAACGAATGCGTGTACGTAGAGGAAGCATACCGGTGGCCGGTGTGCGTGAACCGGGCCCGCGTGTTAAGCCGTACGTGTATACGCCGGGTTCGACGACCTTAGCTTTTGTTCGTGTCCCAAGTGGCAAGCCCCGTCGACGCTTAGTTCGAAAAACGACAGTGGGCGCCGGCTCCCGAGGCCCCAAAGCCCGCGTCGCTAACTAAAATCCACTGGCGACCGTCCGGTTAGGTAATCGATCGCAACGCCCTTACGTTTACCAAGGTCTTTGCCACCTGTCACAGGAAGAGTATCTCGCTTTCCTACCTGCTTTCCCCCACCTCTCGCTCCACTCGCCATGGTTTCTCTTTCTCTTACTCTTTCTATCTCTCTCTCTCTCTCTCTCTCTCCTCTCTTACTCTCACACTCTCTTACTCTTTATTCTCTGCTACTTTATATTTAGCCATCTCTTTCTTTTCATTTCCCCCGAGAGACACTCCATGTCAATTTTTACATTCTCCTAGCTAGATTTCCCAATAGCCGGAATTTCACAAGATGTTGCCTTTTAAAAATTCCTGGTCACACCGTAGTACACACTTTAGTTCTCCGATCGATCGGTAGGGTCGATGATCTCGCGGTTACGCGTTCACGAAGGTTGAATATAATTCGACGCTGATCCTTGGACGATTTTAATTTTCCAATCTCGTTCTGCCCCCTCGCTGTTTGTCCTTCGTCGAAACTGTCCGAGTGTCCTTCCAACTCTCGAGGTAATCGCGTGGTAATTGATTTCAGAAATTTCAATTTCCCTTGGCTCCCTTTTCTTTCTATAGCATTGGAACGCCTACGATTGACTAGGAAATGCGACTTGTGGTACGTACCCGCGTGTAACGACGCTGTGCGTCGTCGAGTTATCGACAGGAAAAATTACTACGTAAGGAATCGTAAAATCAGAAAAAGAGAAAAAGAGAGAGAGAGAGAGAGAGAGAGAGAGAGAGACTGTTCGAAAGCAGAGAGCCAAGGAAAAGGAAAACGTAGCGAAAGAATACGAGATGACGAGACACGAGCCGTCTAGGAAGCAGAAATGCCTCGCTGACTGACTCGCGTTCGTTGTCAGTGTGTTACTGACCTCGAGTGACCCTGCTATCGCGACCGTAACTCCGCGTACTGTTAGCTTCCACAAATATATTTATTTCCCTCGCAAGTCGATACTTCGCGCAAAACTTTTTTGCAACATTTTCCTGGCTAAAAGGCCATTTTTATTTGTAATTTCCATTCAACTGTGCTTTTTTCGTATTTTCGATTTTCAAATTGTCCAAAGGTTTCGAATATCGACATTATTTCATTCGATCTCGTAACGTAGTCGAGATGATTTGCTAGTCGTATGATAACTAATACGAAATTGACTTGACTACCAGTTTGAACAATTTGTTTAAAAATATCCCTAGTTGAGAAACATGGTGTGTAATCGAATGTATAATTGATCGTGAGCTTGTAGATTTGCTGGAAACTACAGGTAAGCGAGTTGGATTCCCATCTAATCGTCAGTGTGTTACTGACCTCGAGTGACCCTGCCATCGTGGCCACAACACCGCGTACTGTTATCCCGTGCAAATGTAGTTGCTACTCGAGCCGCGTGACGAACATTTCGATCTGAGCAGTACGAAATGAAGATCGATCATTCTTTTTCGAGACACGCTGTCGAATCTGCTTTGTCGAATATTCGATCGAAGATGTCGTATTTCTATTTACCGAGGCACGCAGAAAATCAGAGAAACACGACTCACTCGCGCGTTATTCTTATGTCGCGTACAATAATACGATAGAACTCCATTTATCTGAAAGTATCAGTAGGGGGACGAATAGTTCCCTATATAATAAGTCACATAAATCGGAACTTGATAATTCTCCCCATTAAAAATCTACGATTTTTCGAATAACCGGAATTTCTCGTTCAGACGAGTAGATTCAGGAGTTTGGTTAAAATTTCATTTACATCAGCACTTACGGTTGGGATTCAAACAAGCTGTCTGCATTAAATGGGACGTAATTCCCGTAATTCATGACCGATTCTAATTATAAATTCTTAGACTCTTGGATCTGTATTTCTTTGCGAAGTTACTATCTATGCGTACTGACGACTATCTGCCTTCTCGGCTGACGGCGGGCCTGTTTTATAGACTTTGACTAGCAAAAATCACAGCCAATGAATTTAAAGTGCGGCCCGTTCGATTACCCTCATTCAGAAGAATTTACGTAGCGAAATTCAAATATTATTGCGAATGATCCGACGTCAATCACCCGTGAAAACGTTAAACAAAACAAGCCCGTCGACCGGGATGACAACAAAAGGTATTAATCGTGATCGAGCGTGACGGCCCAAAAAAATAAGAGCATAAAAAGGTGGGCGAACCGTTAGCTTCAATCATAATATTTAGAATTTACCGAATAACTTCTTCGTGCTAATAAAAACGTCTTAAATTAGAAAGTTTCGGTGTTTTTTGATGACGATTGTTACAATCGCCTCGATATTCAATGGCGAATGCTTTTTTCGTTTCTTGAAGCTATCTGAACTTGAACAAATTGAGTTCGAGCGTGATGATGATTGATTCGTGAAGAGCGATGAAACGTTAAAGTCGCGGAGTAGAAGAAAAAAAATTGGCATTTCCGAGGGACAAGGTGCCAACTTTGTTTTTTCGTTGACTCACCTCTTATGGTGCTAGGCATCTTGTCCGAGATCACATATCCTGATATCCAAAACGATATACACGTCTCCGATTCACACGTCGATCCGTTTTGCTCACTATTTTTTTTTTTTTTTTTTTTTTTTTTTTCCACTAAATCGATCACAATCTAATCGACGAAAACCTCGTGTTTCTTTGTTTTCGACACTGAATGAAACAGCACCCTCTGCACCCTTATCGCGACGCGTCGTCGTTCACGGTGTTACTCAATGTCAGACGACACGCTTCCAACGCATTACGACGCCAAACGACGTCGTTTTCACACATCCGTGTGACTATCGCCAGTGTCAAGCACGCTTGCTACAAATCCATGTCCATCGATCGCCGATTTCAACGTTCCCTCTTCTATTCATGCGTTCAACGTTACGTTATACCGCGTCACCCTTCTTTCTTTTTGCCAAATCGACGACTCGGAGACTTCAACCAAAATCCTGCGCACTCTTCAACGACAAGTTTGAAGATGTTCCAAAGGATCCAACAACTTGACAGATCGATTACAATTCCCAACACTTTGATTCAGAACTTTTGCACATACGTTGCAATTCAACCACCATGCAGAGATACAAATAACTCCGGGTAACGAGATCTTCCAAAATAACAGAACTGCAAGATTCTTCGTTCTTAATCTCCTTGATCAGCAATCAGAAGAGAAGCCGTTGTCGTAATCGTCGTCGCTCTTCGTGGTTTCACCAACCACGCTTATCACTAACAACGATGATGATGATGGCGGCGGCGGCGGCGGCTTCGACGACGGTACCAAAAACTTGTTGCGAATTGGCCACAGTGTTGCGACTTTACGTAGAACGACTTTACGGTAACTGGTGCTGTCAATCACGCGTAGCGTATCCAGGCAAGCTAGACTGTTATCCAGACAACGAGGATTACAATTGTTATCACCCGAAACAATGCTCGTGGAAAATCGGCCAAGGTAAGTTGACGATAGTAATTCCCGCGTAAACCAGGGAATTTCGTAGACAACAGACGGCGCTCTGTACTTGCTCCTTCGCCTGTTCTCTCATGTATCTTCTTCCAAAGACGTTGCTCGACTACTCAGCTTCTTCGTCAGATACGATGATGGAACGATCCAGAGATGATGAAAAGTCGTACGACGACAATCGACGGTAGCAGAAGATACTTTATCCTTTTCAACGATTATATATTCGACGATTCGATTCGATCGAATTTGCGAGCCACGAGTGGTTGTGTTTCGTGTTGTCCTCTATCTGTGAACCAAGGTTTGGCGGTGGTCCGGTGGTGGTAGCCGAAGAGTGACTCTACCGCGGCGCGGAGATCCACAGGTGCTCGCACGGTGTCTCGTACCCTTACCACTACCACCAACCCCCTCCCCTCCAACGTTCTGTACTCGACTCTTCCGCCTCCACCACCTTCTCTCGTACCCCTACCAACAGCTATACTCTACCGCGACGGAACCTCTTCGTATAGTGGGTATCGTCGTCTCTCTTCATCCCCTCCTTCAGAGAGTCACAGTCAGTTTCTTCTTCCTTCTCTTTTCGGCGTCTACTTTTTCTTTCTCCTCCTCCTCCTCCTCCTCTTCTTCTTCTTCTTCTTCTTGTGCTACGACGTCGTCTCTTTCGTCCGGTTTTTACTGAAGTTGCCCGACGCCGGCTGTCTCTGTGTTTCTTCGCTATACACACAGCTTTCTTTCGCGACGAACTCGTCACTCGGCTGCACCGTTCACCGTTATTCGCCTCGTACGGCACCCTCTTCGCATTCCTCCCCTTCTTCTCCCCCGTTGTCCTCCGGTTCCCCGTTTTATTCGCGAGCCTCTGCACCGTAACCCTCGTTTCTCAATCGTTTGCTCGCACCGACCGGGAATGTCGCTCTTTGAAAAGGGAACGCGTCGACGTCGCCGCCGATATCGGTGAAACGGTTTTTCAGCAGATTCGCCAGCGTCGTGGGGTATCGCATTTTTAGATCGTCGACGTCGAGATCGCGTGCTTCTGGATTCGAATCGATTCGAAAACGCTGCGTTAGTGCTGGATGAACAGTTACGAAGGTCCTAAGCTGCACGCGTCCTAACTGTTTTTCGTTGAAATTCAACCGTTGATCGTACTTCTGTAATGTGAACGAAGACCGTAGAAAACACGTTAAAAGGACTCGTTAAACAGTTTTTAGCTGCAAACAGTCGGCCGATACACAGAAAATGGCGCTACATCTGCGCTCGTTTCTTTCAGTTTGGTGACTCTTTCGTTTTACAGCAGACTATCAATTCCGCCGCTGGTCGGTTAATTAAGCTTCGAGCAGTAAATTAATGATTCCGCGATGGAATTAAAATGCAAAAAGCCCCACAGCCGCGATGAATTTTTCGAGTCAACGCCTCGCCTCGCCGGTACAGTTATTGCAAAACAACCATCCGATTCGAAAGAAGGCCACGCTGATTACCGACTAATTCCGAGAGCGTGCATCGCTCCCTCTAATGAATTGTTCGCGCAATGCCAATTAGCCGCGTGAAGAATCTTAGCGGTATCAAAATCATCCACTGCGAAAAAAGATGGAACGAAAGACACGCAGATTTTAATCTAAATAAGCCGTACGTTACTACGCCGGTGTATACCATATAGGCCGTACCCACTGCCTTTTCTTCTTTCATAGTTTTGCTCTCGTCGTTCGCTCCCAGCATTTCATCGCTTTGTCTTTAACCATATTTGCATGCCTGCTCGTCAATTTCGCGTTAAAAATCAAAGTTCCGAACTTTGTAAAGATCTCAAAAGCTAAACACGACGAATGATAAAAATTTAATCATCAAATCCTCGAAAATATTGTTCCTTCAACCCATCTGTATACTTATTCTATATACTGAATGATCCTTACCAAGACATGGTCCGAATGGTCGAAAACGGTATATATATACCGATATCCCGGAAGCGAATATTATATCCCGGAAGTTCGTGTTAATATCGAGACATGCTCGTCGAAGACCCGAAAACGTTGCATCGTTAAAACAGAATTTCGATCGAACCGACAGCCACGTGGAAAGATATTTAACAAATCCGCAGATTTGCAATAATCTGAAGAGCCGAGGAATCGCTGAGGCTAAGCCTGACTGCCTGCCGGCCGAACGTGAATATTCCGTTGGTCATTGACCTCGGGCCGGTCTTTGGCGCCGAACCCAAGGCTAGCATGCCTCTCGTAAAGTGGGAGCTACAGGTATTTAGTTATAGAACGTCGTGCTCAGCGATTTTCGGCAAAATCGCCGACCGGATAGAATCGAGCTACGGATCGGTCGCTCGCTCGTCGATTAACCAACAAAAACGCTCGTGTGTCTTTCTTTCGTTGTTTCGCGCGCGTCCCTTTCACGCGGAAAAAGATGTCAGGCGTCAGAGAATCAATTGGACACGATTGATCACGCCGTACAATATATCCTGTTTCAACTGGAAATACAATTCTAAAATATAGCCGGGAACCGTTAGGTGTTCGTTCTCTTCCTTTTGGGAATTTATCGCTCGCGACAGAAACGTATAATTAGAAAAAAAAAAAAAAAAAAAAAAAAAAAAAAAAACTGAACGGCCAGTCATCTCATCGTTCGTGTTCAACTTTCATTTTAAAGTACACGCGTGAAATCGTCTTCGGTGCTCTACGAATTTTTTCTTTCTCTGAAAATTTACGATCAGAATGCATTAATAGATTTTGAACTCTCAAATAAAATCAAGTCTTTCCAAAGTACCAACTGACAAAATTTTGACTCCTCGATCGTCGCTAGGGTCAAGAAAATGCACGCAACGATGATCGACGATCTTCGATCTTGACCGTGATGAACTAGTCACTGTCGACGATATTACCGGAAACGGGTAGGAAGCCACGATCGATTTTAACCACGCATAACCTCATCACGATGACCTGCCGTCGCGCTATTGGCCCATCTTTCTCCGGCAATGATTCTGTATTTTCGTATTTTCTAAAGATAGGAACAAATTCTTTTTACAATCTCACACGTATCTCTCGCTATCGAATTTCCGATCCATTTCGACGCGTTTTCAGATTCCAAATTTTTGTTTACAAAATATAGGTAAAATTTTCGTGGCAGTCAACGGCGCTAGAAGAAACGTGTTTCACTTCCTGTCGCTTGAAGACATTTAGCACAACGTAATCGCTAGTTTCCAATTCTCGCTGCGATCTTCGCTTCGAAGAATTGCACAAACGTCGATGAAATCCTTCGAAAGCCATTGTTCTTCGCTGCGTCGTCGATTTTCCAATTTCCTCAGTTTTTAGCTTTTGTTTCCCCGGCGAGGGTAACGCAATTCTGTGGCATTTTGTCCCAAGGCACTGAATCATTTTCTCGGAAACAGAATTTTTGGTCACCGTGAAAAAACGTAGTTTCCTGCGTTCGTTCCTTCCAGCTTGTAATCCAGTCCGACTTTTTGCCGCTTGATCCTCTTGCACGCTTACTTAAATGACTAGCAGAATTATTCTTTCGTCGTGAATAATATCTTCCGCATTGTAATCCCAAGGATATGATTTTGACTACTATTCTTCTCTTTCGTACTCCCAAGTTTGATGCTTTAAAAATAACAAAAATTTTTCCTTTCTTCGGTTCCACGAGTGTACCTTCTCATATATTTTTCATGCGAAAATCTTGCTCTGAAACGTTTTGTCAATGAGGACTGAGTGCCACGCTTGATACATTTCAAGCGTCCAAAACTGTATCATTGAAAACGATTCTTGGTCGTTGGAGCGTGTCGACCAAGTCGAGCGTGACCAAGGAGTGATTCGTGGTGTTTCAGATGCACAGTAATTGTTCCATTGTAAGATGGGAATGAAAGCGATCCTACTCTTCGATTTTCCTGCTATCATTCGAGCCGTGATATATCTTTTAATTATTTGCTCCACGATTTCGTTGTAAATACACTCTGCAACACGGTCGAGGAATAATCAATCACACACGAGGAAATCGTAAGTACTTCATTAGAGTTCAAGTGTAACAGCAAGTACGAAGAGTTTCATTCATCCCAATGCTGATCAAATGAGCTCGTCTCGTCTCAAAGCGAACGACGACTTCTCGAAAATGTCTCGTCCCGACCTTGATAGCTCGAGAGTTGCATCATCAACTGCTGATTCAAAATTGCTGCCGCGTAATTTAGTCCTTGATGCCTCAGACTCACGAGTCAAGAACCCTGAGACAACTCCGCTTCCACAAACGATGGTCCTCGTCCATCGTGGTACTTCATCTTTCTTTGAATAAAGCTGGCCTCCGTGCCGTCCAGCTGCGTTAACGTTCGTGTATACACGTCGTCGCACAACGGCGTAGGAGTCGCTTAAATAAGCGCTCTATTGTTTGTTAAACGCGTACAGAACGAATTTTTGATATCGCGCGCCGATCTCGAGTTTCTGCCGCGTTACACCGCGTGAACGCATAATCGATTGTTGTACCATTTTACCCATTGTCCTCTTTATGCTCTCTACAATGCTTAATTTCACTGATTGATGATCGACGAGTTAAAGAGACACTCGCGTGGACAGGGACATTCGCCAGTTAATTTTTCTGCAATATCTGCCTGAGAACAACGAGAGTTCCATTCTTCCAACAAGTTGAAGCTTCAATTTTGTCTCTTGTATTTTTGTTTCATTTAGGCGCTGCCGTCGACGAACGTGCGATTATAGACATATTTGTTACGTGTTCATTAATGGGCTAATCAATCAGCGTTTGCCTCGATGACACGTGTACGCGAACGGAATCGTTAATGCGTGCCCAGGTCGTGGATGGCAACTGACTGACGCGATAACTGCGTAATTGAATTCATTAGCGATGATTCTATTTAATTACCATCCACGAAATCGATCGCACATTTGTTATGACTGGTGGCACCACCGTTACGCCAATTACTAATCTCGTTTGCTAATCGAGATCGAAATCCCTATCTCTGGCTCCGTTTATCGCTTTTCGCGTCCAGTCGATAAAACTTCATCGATAGACCAGGAAGAGAGTTGTCATTAATGAAGACGTGACTTTATCAAGCGTTTGCTCTCCAACAGGAACCGGGATATATATATCGGTCGCGTTCAGCTGTTATCAGCGGTTTTCAATCCTAGGTAGCACCATGCAAGTTCACCGGATAAATCAAAACGTAAATGGAGGATTTCCTACGCTGGAAGCGGCTCTGTTCACGGCCCTGCAACAATTGTTTATAATCCAATTTCAATACGTTAAAAGCCTCGCGAGCTCTAAGACCTCCCTAAATCCGCTTCTACGTAGCTACATCGTTTTACGATCGATGATGCACGTGGGCGTGCAACAGAATGAAAGTACCGGTTGCAGTTTGCAGAGCCAGCAAGCTGTGATGCATCGATGGAACGAACTTTGGCAAAGTGAGGAAAGCCAGCGGGCACGGAAAACGCTCGCTGCTCCTCCGACAAAATTCGGAGCCTCCGATTAAAGAAGAGAATCGAAGGTTCGACCGATAGCAAGTGAAAGCTTGGAAACTCTTGGAAATTATGTTGGTAAACTTCAAGTAACAAGCAACGTTTATCTGGAGGCAAACGTGGAATTACATAAAACTGTAAACAGAGCGGAAACAATAATCAATTGTTACAAGAAACATATAATCGTAACGTAATGAATATAAGACTAGATATAACGAAAGTTACAAAATTAGTAGGACTTTTCTAAAAGTTCTACGCGCGTGAAATCAGTGTGGTACCTATACGAGTTACATACTAAAATAATTTGGAATTGCGAGACGACCTGATTCAGAGTTTGCGCTCTTGAGTTTCGCTACTCCGCGAATCCCATTTATAAAACTAATTGCGAAAATCCTGTGAATCTCAAAATCCTCCAAAAATGAAAAATGAAAAATCTCTCCACGAGATGAACATAAAAAA
>NW_025110460.1:122241-185368 GCF_011392965.1 Frieseomelitta varia | reverse complement strand
TATTATATTATGTTATATTATATTATATTATATTATATTATGTTATATTATATTATATTATATTATATTATGTTATATTATATTATATTATATTATATTATGTTATATTATATTATATTATATTATATTATGTTATATTATATTATATTATATTATATTATGTTATATTATATTATATTATATCATATTAGATTTATATTAGATATTTGGCCTCACTTGAATATTATACAAAGCACTTGAATGGACCACCCTGTGTACGATTTGCGTTATTCGAATCAACCGAATTAACGTCTATGAACCGCTCACTGGCGCGTCGGATGACCATACCGATTGGCACCGGGTGCTGCTCTATGCTCGACAAATCGATCGGAGTCAAAGATCAATCAAAATCAATTCCACTTGCACTCGTCGATTTCTCGACTCTCGATCGACTTGTCCGTCAATTTGACACGTTTCTCTTACAAACGCGAGACATTCACCTGAGAGTGTGGAATAGAAATTTAGCCTCTTTACTGTTGACAAAAGAAGAAGACTGTTTATCTTTTCGTCGTAGGTATGAATTTTTTTCCAGCGTGTCAATTCGACATCGACAATGTTATTAGATTGGAGAACCGTGTGAAAATTGTCTTGAAATAGTTTTAACTAACTCTTTCAATACTGTTAAGTGAATGGATTTCATTAACGGATAGAAAATGAAGTTTTACTCGCCACTGTTGAACAAATGTCCAATTGAATTAATACTCATCGTTGAATAAATGCATCGTGTTCAGAGAAAGATTTATTCGAATATACATAGACTTTACAGTCGGATTTTTATGCTAAAAATTTATATTTTTAACAATTAGGAATTAGTAATTAGTAATTAGAAATTAGTAATTAAAAAAGTAGGAAATTGCTTTGCGCACTAAATGTTATACAAAGCACTGTATTTTGGATATTTTGTGTATTTTCTTCACATGAATTCTATGGAATTTCGTATATTAAAATTATGTTTGTATTATAATTATATTTATTATGCCGCGAAAGAAAATTTAATATACGAATTTGAAATAATTTTTACCACTTTTCCCGCAATTCTTTTGCCATTGGCCTTTACAATTAATATTTTTCTTTTTCAAGCACTATTAATATAAAAAGTGATAATTATTACAATATTTTTACCAAAAGCGACATTTTATTTGCTATTGTTATTGTTCGAAAAATTTTGCAATCATCGTTCGAATAAAATAATGAATAATTATTATCCAGATAATACACTCGACTGAGAAAATATATTCGCACGCGCAAATAAATATCGTAATCATTCGAATTATGCCCAATTCTGATTTATATCCCAACTGTCAACACTATTGGTATTGTATTTATATTCCAAGCTTTTCTTGTCAATTGAGTTCAATTTTATCCCAAATTCCATACTGTGTAAACGTTTCAATTGTCAGAACAATTTTTCATTTGTCAATTTCTAAAATTATACCTTATCTGCTTTCATATTTGTAACACGTGTAGATTGTTTGTAGATTGCTGCAAACTCTGTATAATAAAAGCAAGATAATTAAGTTTAAACATAATGATCTTCATCATTAAGCATGAATATCCAAAATCGTAACTATCTAGTTGTATTTCTTATAATTTACAAAGTATTTCATTATATATAATTAATGTTTATTTAAATCTTTCTTTTTTAATTATATAAATATTCTGTAAATTATGTAAAAATTATGTTTCAATTAGTTTTAATTGGTTTTTATTCCTTCGTCATACTTCGTAGACAATCTCCATATTCAATAACACTGAGGAATCTTTCTATTGTTCATGGTTTTTAACACTAGAACTACCAAAGTGGTCTAATTTATAATTTTCTACGAAAATTTCACACATTTACAGCAGTGTACTTTATATTCGAGTGACTTTTAATAAAATATATTAATAGAAGCTTGTATCTTTTATATTGAATTATTAACTTTTTCTTGTATCATGCGCTTGAATTTCTTTGCTATAAATATTATACTTTTCTGTCGGTAGTTCTAGTGTTAAAAAATCAACAATCATATTCGCTATATTATCAAAAGTTTGAAATATCTTTCGACAGTGATAAAAATTTAGTGCAGCAATTTTGAGATCGAATATTTATTATCGTCGTGAACGATAAAAAATTCATGCTTTAATTTAAATAAATTTAACATATCTACATAAAGCTGACGATACGTTTTCATTTCAAGTACATATTCCATTACCAAATTAACACATAAGTGAAAATTATACAATTTATGTGTTTGTTATTTGACACTTTAAAGCATAATGGGATCGCAAGTGTTCTTATTTTAGTCGATTTTATTCGATGAATTTACCTGAAAAGGATATTGCACAATTTCCAACTTTTTTTCTTGACTTGAGAGTAATTGCAGGATAAATTAAAAATTTTAAGACATTACAATATTTCTTCGTTTTCAAAACCAAAAACAAACTGCTATTTTGTCTCTCTGACACAGTCACAATTTTCAACAGCGAAGCTTTTACCATCTTACAAGCCGTTTCATATATAGAAAGATCAACACACATCAAATATGTAACATTCTTCGACTCTAAAAGTGTAGTGACAGCTCTGAAAAAATTAGAATCGAATAACATAATAATCCAAGGTATTATCAAAATAAATTCCAAACTTGCACGTACAAATAGAGAAGTCTGGATTCCAACACATGGATCAAAGGAAATGAAGAGAACTTTTTGTCCCCCAAATTGCAATATTTTCTCAGTTTTAAGTATATTTAAGTAAAACAAAATAGGCAAAACAAATAATAAATTTATTACTTCTCAAGAATTTTTATTCAATGACATCATAGTGACGAGTTCAAAAAGAAAACTACGATTTATTGTATACGGTTTTTGATCACTCGTTATGGTCCGCAATTAGTTGCCAGTGCAAGTGGCTTGGTTAACCTCTTACGCTGGAATTTTTTTGTCCCAAAATTGCAATATTTTCTCAGTTTTAAATATATTTAATTATAAACTAGGCAAAACAAATAATAAATTTATTACTTCTCAATAATTTCTATCCAGTGATGTCATAACTACGAGTTCAAAAAGAAAGCGACGAATTATTGTATACGGTTTGGTCACTCGTTATGGTCCGCAATTAGTTGCCAGCGCAATTTGATTAACCTCTTACGCTGGAATTTTTTTGTCCCAAAATTGCAATATTTCCTCAATTTTAAGTATATTTAATTATAACCGAGGCAAAACAAATGATAAATTTATTACTTCTCAATAATTTCTATCTATAGTAATATTGACGAGTTCAAAAGGAAAGCGACGAATTATTGTGTACGGTTTGGTCACTCGTTATGGTCCGCAATTAGTTGCCAGCGTAAGGCATTAAGCAGCCTTATTTAGATAGATGTCTATATCTAATTCTAAATTCTCTATTAGATTTACATATCGATATCTAATTCTAAAAATATCTCCAGAAATGTTTCATCAACGCGACAATAAAATTATCAAACGAGGAATGGAAAAATGCATGTCTTACCAAATTATACAAGATTCGTAACAGTGTACACGATACGAATTGAATTTTTACGGCTGAACCAAAAAAAAAAAAAAAAGAAGAGCAAATATCACTAACAAGAATAAGGATAAACCACACAAATTCGATACATTCTCATATAATCACAAACACAGACCCAAATATCTGTGACACATACAATCTACCTGACTTCATTAAACATATTAAGTGCTTGTTCCAAACACGAAGATAAAAGGAAATAACGCAATCTTACTCAGTCAAAAAAAGGTTTGAAAAAGGAGATCCTGAGGAAAAGGCCTTGGAATTTTTTGAAAGATGTAGGATTATATCGTTTATGGTGGTCACTTGTTATTCGAGAAGATGAAAGTGATCCTAACCATTTGACTATAATTATAATAAAAACTTGATTATAATGTTTCATTTCTTCTTCTTTTTTTTTTTTTTTTTACTACAGAGTAAGAATCTATAAAGAAAAATATATTTTTTATTTGGAAAAAGGAAACTACTATGAAAGTAGCCTAACAAATAAAATATAACAGTTGTATTTTCTTCTCGTGACTGGGAAAAGTTTTGCGTGAATAAGCATTGTTTGCGAGATATTTCGACTTTTGGAAATTTTCAAATCAACGTACTGTATACTTTCTGTACAGGATTATTCGATATATAGCAACTGTAATACGAGCCATATTTTTCTCTGGTTGAAGTTAGAAAAAAATTGAATGGTTTGACATGGTCTATTAATTGATGATTGTACATTTCTCGCAAGTGCAATATTGCAATTGCATTATTCTTTTTATCATGAAACCTACCGTGGTCAGTAGTAATCCGATAAGGTGGATGTAACCCTAAACACTTAATTGTTTACTAAATAATAAATATATAAGGATAATATATTAATAAATAATAAATATATAAAGATGGTATATTAATAAAGAATAAATATATAAAGACAGTATATTAATAAGTAATAAATATATAAAGACAGTATATTAATAAGTAATAAATATATAAAGACAGTATATTAATAAATAATAAATATATAAAGATAATATATTAATAAATAATAAATATATAAAGATAGTATATTAATAAATATATGAGGATAGTATATTAATAAATAATAAATATATAAAGATGGTATATTAATAAAGAATAAATATATAAAAACAGTATATCAATAAGTAATAAATATATAAAGACAATATATTAATAAGTAATAAATATATAAAGACAGTATATTAATAAATAATAAATATATAAAAACAGTATATCAATAAATAACAAATATATAAAGATAATATATTAATAAATAATAAATATATTATAAATTTACAGTAATAAATATATATAAATATGACTTATAATAATAAATATATATTATTATATATTATATAATAATAAATATATATTATTGTATATTATATAACAATAAATATAAAGAGATTGAAAAGTTCTAAAAGAAATTGTAGATTTCTTATTTTTTCAGAAGTTTCTCACGATTCTTTTACTTTTACAGCAGCAACATGCTGCCGTGGCCATCACTTGCAATTTGTTTCAAAGTCAAAGTTGATTTTCAACAAATCAAACTGCAACTTTCAAACTGTATTCTGTTTCTACTGTTCCGAGTCGAGCCACTAATTCAAACCTTATTGCGCAACTTTTGTCTTTCGTCGCGATCTTCGCATTGAACTCGGCAAAAGAGGATGACATCTCGACAGTAGTTCCGCTTTATTGCGTCGCATAATCGAGGAGAAAGCGAATTAGATTTATCGTTCGTATTTCTGCGGACAAAGGGGAAAAAGGGGCGATTAATTACGCGAAAGAACGGCGATTGGCTTTGCGTCTCTCGAATTTCTTCCGGCAAACACTTTTGCGCCGCATCATTTCGGCGGAAACGAGCAATTAGCCACGTAGCACGTAATTTGTCCTAGAAATTTCCCGCAATACTTCCGACAAATTTCTTCTCGCATTTTGTCTTCCCGTCTCGCCGTTTGCGACAGATGGTGTTCTAACGCGTGTAAACCGATTTCGTGGAGCAAAAATATCGCGACGTTTCTTGGCAATTTGACACGGTTAATGACTGTCGAGAGCAATGATATTAATAACGATAACGATAAAAACAACGAAAATGATCCGAGTAATAAATCAGTCGGCATGTATCTGTGTTATTGAATATTATGGAATTATCTGGTACTAAATTTAAATGTCAGTTTCAGTTTCAGTTTTTATCTGCAATTGAAGAAGGATAAATCTTTTTATCACGTAGAAATGAAACCTCGTATTATTACATATTATTGCATGTGAGATAGTTCAACGAAAGTCGGCTGGAAATAAATTCAGAAAATTATTGTTATTAATATTATTTGAGTCATTTGCAGGTCACGGTGATCAATTCCATTTAAAAAAATTTTTTACAGTTTCAGTGCCAAAATACTTGACCAACGTTCGACTTTTCGCACGTAGAATAAATTTCATTAATAATTGGACTTGATGCTAAACTAAATGACAAAATTTCTTTTGCCCATAGAATATTAAATAATTGATTTCAGAAGCCGGTATGATTATAAAACAAAAGTGTTTTCAGAATCCAGTGATTACTATTTTACGTCGATAAATACTACGTCTGTAATAATAAAATTAATATATAAAAATGACAAATTAATAATATAATAAAAATTTATTTAATTATAAATTAATAATATAATAAATTTAATATATAAAAGTAAATAAATATATTATAATAATAATGTACTATATTATAATAATATTAATATTATAATAAATATATTATAAATAAATATATAAAATTCTACAATAATAATTTCCCTAAATATAAATTTTTAAAGGAATTTTAAAAGAGAATATGTAGTATTTTATTTTAAATTAATTTCTCCATTTTACGTTTTTGTATGATGACCAGTTCAATTTACGGTGATATCTAGCATATCTTTTAATTTCTAGATTTAAAATACAGATATTGAAAGTAACAGAATCGTCAAATAAAACAAGTAATATTTACGAACGTTATCATATTATGAATGAAACAAATTACCTTGATCTTTGCTGCTATTTTATCAAAATTATATCCATGCTAAACTCTTGTAAAAACATTTTTTTGATGACATAAAATCCCTTCAAAATATTCCACACAAGTTCTTACATAAACGTAATCCTCTGCATAAGAAATTACAAATTGTAATTAAATTTCCACGTGTATAAACGAGTCACACAGTAATCTCGTCTCAATAATTTTAACACTTATAATATTATCTTTGTCGCGAAAACTTTCTAACGATTAGATCAATTAGTTTTTATTATAACTTTTCGTATGTTATACAATCATCAACAAAAATACACCAAGAATTGTGGAATTGAGAAATTATTAATATATAATATAATATAATATATTATTATTATTATTATTATTATAGTCACTAATTATTAATATCGTTAGTTATTTAAAATTTCCAAATAAAACAATCAAATACAGTTTCTCGTTTGATCATTCATATTTACATGTAATTTATATAATATTATTCCATATATTATTTATAACTATTCAAATTAAGTACATTTCTTTTGCTTGTCAATAAAAAAGAAAATCGATCTATTGGGAAAACATTCTGGTGTGAAAGAACGAATATAAAACAAATCGAAAATAATTAGTCTTTTCTGCATGCACTACATAATAATAATCGTAATAATATCTATCATAATAATAATAATCGCCAAAATTAATACCGCATGAACGAGAAGACTTCTTAACTATGTATTAGGGTTACTTAGTATCTTTTATCATACTGTTTAAAAAATCTATAATGTTATAATAATATAATATATTTATATAATAATATAGTAATATAATAATATAATAATGATATAATATAATTTTGTAATAATATAATAATAATATTAATATTAATATTATATGTACAGTGATTTCCATTAATATTTCAATACAATATTTAACCTATTATAATTTTGAAAAAAAGAATCGTAGGGCAATAAATCTGAGCTTGTTTTAAAGCTTCAAGAGTAGGCTTCGTTTATTTTATTTTAAAGTTTTGTATACTATGTAACAGATGATAAAGTGAAAAACACTTTTCTTCTCGAAAATGTTGAAAAATTTTCTTCATGATGGCAATTTACAATGACTATGAAGGTGGTCCAAGTCTTTCACTTAAACTGAAAAACAAAAAATTTGATGTATAATTTTATTGTTCCAAAATTTTATTGCATATTAGCTTCAATAGAGAAAAATTCAAGGAATCGTAACATCTCTGTGGTTATGTCCTTTTTACAAAATTATAACAGTTTCGAAATTTAGTGTCCGAATATTAGTAGAAGTAACCGTAATTAATGGTCGCAGGTCTATGTTACGAGCAAAAAATGGGACGAAAATGCAAAATAAAATTTTATTCATACGGGGCTTTGTCTCCGAGAAAATCAAGTTTGAAAGTTTATTAACTATACTTTTTTAGTCGGTGGAACGAATAATGGATACGAGGTTATTTCAGAAAATGTGTGCAAATGAATAGAGAATGTAGAATACAATTCTTCGTCCTGGAAAAAATTAAATTTGAAAGTTTATCAAGTACGCCAATTTTGAATTAAATACGTTCATAGTTCATTTTCGTGGAAACAAAAATCTTTCTTCTATATTTTCAATTATTTTCGAAATCGACCAAATTCAAGTATACTTGATAAATATTGAAATCGATTTTTACAAAAGTCAAAAAATTTTTACATGAAGAAACTTTATTTCACATTCTTTTGTCTTATTTTTCTCGTAAAATCCGTATAAAAAGTAACTAACAAATATCCGAATAAAGTATTGAAGAGAACGAGCGAACGAATAATCGATCAAATTAACACTCGATGAAATAACAAATATTTTTATTCACATAAGATATAAAAATATTCTAATAAAGTAAAATATTCTCGTCACTGGCTCGGTTTCGCTATTTTAGCTGTTTTCGATATTTTAATTTCAGTACTAAATACAGAGGATTCGTCAAAAGTAACAGTTACGCTAAAAACTTTTATGAAAGAAGTGAAACTTGTTTATTAATATTAATTTCGAAATGGGAAGGAAATTTTTCAAAATTTTACATGATCCATAAATAAAACATTTCGGTTACATATGACAATTACGAGCAATTGAAAATTTTTTTCGTAGTCGATAATCATTATTAATGAGAGGAATTCTGTTTCGATTGGGTAAAACAGTATTTTAAATAAAACATAAATACATGAAATATATTTACAGAGATTATTTTAATTTACACATGGTGTTTCATTTTAAATGTACATTTGTTTTTCTAACGATTAAATTTCACTTATTCTTCAAATATTATTTGAAATTTGATTCTGACAAGTGTATGAGAAATTACGTATTTCTCACGATGGTATTGAAATAGTTATTTGAAATTGAAACATTTGAATATTAATTTCGTGAGATCGGTCTTAATTATTCACTTTTTGCATACGAATGAAATTCCATCTGCAAAATAGTCATCACTGTGTCCTAATATCACGTTCGTATTTGAGTAAATGATACTTAATTTATTTTTCACTTCATCTCCCACTGAAATAATGTTTGAAATAATCAACGCAAGTTTGCGATGCACGAAACATTTTAAACAATGATCTCTAATACACTT
Source organism: Frieseomelitta varia (assembly GCF_011392965.1). Lineage (NCBI taxonomy): Eukaryota > Metazoa > Arthropoda > Insecta > Hymenoptera > Apidae > Frieseomelitta > Frieseomelitta varia. The sequence continues at coordinate 176,179 of NW_025110460.1, read as the reverse complement.
TAAACGTTATTATTATTATTTCAAAATATTTAATTATAATAAATATCATCTTTTATTCATTTAAGGTATTCAATTCTAATTATAAATATTCAATTATTACTTGTCATTTGAAAATATCATTTCGAAACAACCTTTTTCACTTTGATTGTAATAGTTATGGCCGATGTAATAGCTACTGCCAAATGTAGATCGCGTCGCATTTCCTCTTATCGCGTACACCTTCCGAAAAGCAGATATCTCTCTGATAAAGGCATGCGTATTGATTTTGCCGATTGGATCGACCGATCGCTGAGTCGGAAGCACATGACAAGCGAGTTGAGAGCCGTGACTAATTCACGCGCGACAGCACGCGTAACATTCCGTTGCTCAATAATTATCCTCCGTAATCAACGCAATTAATCTCCACGAGGCGACACGGGAGATGCCTCCCTCTAGAGAGATAGGCTATCGCCGGTTTATTACGATATCGATGGAAATCGCGTTGCAGATCCATCTCTCCACCGATCGAACCGAAGATTAAAGCAACGCCTGGTTTTTCCAGAGCTCGCTTCTTATCACTGGGAGAACAAAGGTTCTTGAGAGGACAGTTTGAAATTTTCAAGAAATCGATTCCTTTTTTTTTTTTTTTGTCTTAAACAGTGGTTTGAAGTCTTTAGAAATAAAATACGAAAGGTCCTAGCGTTTAAAACGACTTATTTTGGGGTGTGATAATAAATCCGCGGATACAGAATAATTATACAGAATAATTTGAATTTGTATCACTGTGTGCAACTTTGAGCAGTATTACAAAGTGTAAATCGTGTAAAGGTGATTTAAATATTACTTTTGGCGAATCGAATATTAGGGGACTTGGATTCAATTTAATTGTGAATTGTGAGAATTGCAAGCCGCGATATGTAAGTAAAAAAAAGTAATTAAAGGATACGTATGAAAAATGACGTGACTTTCTGTAACTTTAAACGCGTTTCTCTCGAAACTCGGTTTTTAGAAACGGTGTGCAAGATATCTCGGAATCTAACCAACCGATTACCGTGAAACTTGGTACGTGTCTTTAGTGTAACATTTATTAGGGATCGACGATCAAGCATTTTTTTATTTTCAACAATTTCGAAAAATATAAAGAAAAAACGTAGAAACTTTTGGCATTAAATTCGAGACATCAAAAACAAATAGCTGCTATGAAATGAAAATGTCATCTAGGGATCGTCAATCCCTAGAGAATATTGTTTACGTTTGAACTTTTTTTGCCTTTTTGTTGCAACTAATCCTGTCAGGCAATGTAAAAAAAATTATGTAAAAAAAGATGCTGTTAAAAAGTTAAATAAGAGCCCTCTTTTTTTCTATTTTAATGTTGCTTTTTATAGTTCATAATTTGTTGAAATAAACCACAAAAGTTTATGTCAATCAAATATATTTCTTTTTTTTTTACTAGCTCTCCAAAGTATTCGTAATTTTTATGCCCGTCAAACTGTCCTGCCCCGTTAAGAGTCGAGCCAAGTTCATCGACTTGAACCATTTAGCGATAGCGTTTCGCTATCATAATTCTACGAATTTGGAGATTTTTTTTATTTTTCAATCACCTTTTTTCTTTAGTTGAAATATTTTATGTACTCTGTGATGAAAGCTGCCAACGTTATTCGTCACGTGAACGAATATTAAAATTGAGCAGATTACTCGAGCTCACTGCGCAAATAAATCATTATCGATTTATTGACTATCGATATCGTGGACCAATACTTTATCAAGTGCTAGTAATAAATTATTCGTGACAAAAATTGATCTGCATGATTACATTAAATAATCGACTTTTTGAGAAAAGGTTTCAATTAATATTTATAGCAAAATGTGTTTGCTTCGTTAATGGTTTAAACATTATGACCAAACGTTATTTGACAACCATTCAAAGTGAATTTTCGCATAAATTCGTTGACAAGCCTTTTATAACTAAAATAAAATCATTAAACTTGCACTGTTTTCGAACCTCATGCATTCGCTTTTTACTAAATTGAATTAAAAATAATACAGTAACACACCAATTATTACAAGAAAACTATTATAATAAAATAATAAAAGTAAAACTAATATTACTAATTATTCTCGTGTCCAAATATAATTAAAATAAAAATATTTAATGAAAATAATTCAGCAACTGTTTTAATTTTAAACACTTAGTAAATCTATGTTCTATTATACAAATAATATACTCTTATATAATGTATATATACTATATTTATTGCACTGATATAGAGAACATTTTTATGCAATTTTTCATGTAATTTCTTACATTTGCATTTCGAGTCTAACACTTTTTAAAAATGGTTACACGTATTTTTTATTTTTAAACTCATCGATTCAAATATATCATTTTCAAAATATACACTTATTATTAAATGTTAAGAAACAGTTTAGCTACATACATGTAAGAAAGGTACACTTAGAAGAAAAGTACACTTATATAACAAACATGTGTTCCATGTTATATACTATGAATTTCTCAATATTTGTAATGATACTATAACAGTGCAACAAATAAATAGAATATACAGTACAATAGAACAAATGAAAGAAACTTTGTATATTGTAGCACATCATGCAATAAATTATCATTTATTCAAAAAGGAATATTAACGGAATGGTTATCCTTTGAAAGTAGTTGAAACACTTTTCAGAATATTTATAAAACAAATAAAACGAAATGAAGTAAAAGATATATGTGAACAGTTCCTGACGCAAAATATTAACGTAGGTGCCAAGTCAGTTTCAAAATTCAAATTAATGTAATTTATGAAATTACGTCGAACGTCAATTCAGAATTGATTTTTTCCGAATTTTATCGAGTTAATTCCTCGCTTATGTAAATCTGAAAGGCCTACACACACGTTGAAACATGCGACGATGCATGCATCGAATCCTAGGTTTCATGAAACTAGCATCATGTTGAAACATATGTTTTAAAATGTTGGATCGTCTTCCAGCGCCAATATTACTGTTAGCAATTACAAAAAGATAGAAAGAAAGTAAACAGTAAAAAGAAATGGGCAAAAAGATGGTTTATCCTTAAAGAGAAATAGAGTTTCCAATCCCGCGTTATTAAAAGAGCCAAAGATAAATGAATCTTGTGATTATAGAAATTATCTGTGTATGGATGACTATAGACCTATAGAATTTTATATTAATTTATTTTTGTATTTAATATAAAATTTAAATTAATATTTGATTGGGAGAATTACTAAATTTAATAAATTTTCATTTAATAAATTACCTTAAGGATGACAGCATAATATTTTATAGAAAAAAATGATTGCTACCTCGATTTTGGATTAAGATCAATTTTAAATGTATATGCTTTTTATTACCTGTCGAGTAAAATTCGTACAAGGATTGAAAAAAGAAATAGTCATGAGAGATGCAGTCATCTGCAACACTAAGATTTTTATCAACTGCAAACAGTTACGAAGATTAATTTGTTAATTAACTTTCCAATGCCATTGTTTTTATTGAAAATTATTGTTTCGTCGTATAGTAAGTATATTATATTATATTATAATAATAGTACATGTAAGTATAGTCAGTATATCATATTATATTATAAGTATAGTACAAGTATGTAAGTATAGCAAGTATATTATATTATATTATTAGTACAAGTATGTAAGTATAGTAAGTATATTATATTATAAATAAGCATAGTAACTGTATCATAAGTATAGTACAAGTATGTAAGTATAGTAAGTATATCATATTATATTATAAGTATAGTACAAGTATGTAAGTATAGTAAGTATATTATATTATAAATAAGCATAGTAACTGTATCATAATATAAGTATAGTACAAGTATAGTAAGTATATCATATTATATTATAAGTATAGTACAAGTATGTAAGTATAGCAAGTATATCATATTATTTTATAAGTATAGTATGTAAGTATAGTAAGTATATTATATTATAAATAAGTATAGTAAGTATATCATATCATATTATAAGTATAGTACAAGTATGTAAGTATAGTAAGTATATCATTATATTATAAGTATAGTACAAGTATGTAAGTATAGTAAGTATATTATATTATATTATAAATAAGTATAGTAAGTGTATCATATTATAAGTATAGTACAAGTATAGTAAGTATATCATATTATAATATGATATATAATATATGTATAGTAAGTATATTATATTATATTATAAGTAAGTATAGTAAGTGTATCATGTTATAAGCAACTATAGTAAGTATCAATTGATACTGAAATGAAAAACCGCAGTAGCTTCGACTGATTCGTCACCTTTGTAAAAATAGATTCCAAAAAATACTTGCATATCATATCATCTCTTCGCGCTATTTTTATTTCCAGTTTACGTACCTCTGAGATTAAAGAACAAACAATTATTACTTTTGTCAGCGCGTATCGATATTATTAACAGCCATAAATGCGGGAAATTATCGGAACTTGTAAATTAACAACTGCTACGTGTTCCTGAATCAGAACCGTGGCACATGTAAATAAACACGAAGTTACGACACAACATCGACAATGAATTTGAACGATTCTCGTCGGCGGCGGTGTTTATTTGCGCAAGAACAGTGCCGCGGAGTAGATCGAACCATTGTCGAAACGACGTGTTCCGCAACAATTATGTCGCGAGCGTCGAACCGAACGATGTTCGTGTTTTGCGTTTGGGCTGAAATCTTCCGAAATGCAACTACCTACCACCTACCGGCGAACCGTGAAATTCCAATTAATTCATTCAGCCTGGAATTATCCGCGCTTGCATTCAAATCGTGCATTCAATTGTATCAAGAGCAGGGGCCAAGGGTTGATTGCGCAACGTTCTCTTCAAATTGTTGCATTCCGAGCGTCACTTTCGTCGATGAAGAGGATGTTTTCAGTCCTTTGCTCGGCTAATTTGCTATTTTAACGTTCGTTTCTGGACCGAAATATTTCAAATTTGGGGATATCTCGTTTCGGAAAGTAAGTACTTACTTATAGTATAATATAATATACTTACTTGTAATATAATATAATATAATATACTTACTATACTTATTTGTAATTTAATATAATATAATATAATATAATATAATATAATATAATATAATATAATATAATATACTTACTATACTTACTTATAATACAATATATTTACCATACTTACTATACTTACTTAGAATATAATATACTTACTATACTTGCGTATAATATAATATATTTACTATACTTACTTATAACATATTATATTTACCATATACTTACTTAGAGTATAATATACTTACTATACTTACTTATAATACAATATATTTACCATACTTACTATACTTACTTAGAATATAATATACTTACTATACTTATAACATATTATATTTACCATATACTTACTTAGAATATAATATACTTACTATTCTTGCGTATAATATAATGTATTTACCATACTTACTATACTTACTTAGAATATAATGTACTTACTACACTTACATATAATAGATTATATTCGCCATACTTACTATATTTACTTAGAATATAATATACTTACTGTGCTTGCGTATAATATAATATATATACCATACTTAATATACTGACTTAGAATATAGTATACTTACTATGCTTACGTATAATATAATATATTTACCATACTTACTATACTTGCTTAGAATATAATATACTTACTATACTTACTTATAACATGTTATATTTACCATACTTAATATACTTACTTAGAATATAATATACTTATTATACTTGCGTATAATATAATATATTTACGATATTTACTATACTTAGAATATAATATACATACGTACTTACGTATAATATAATATATTTACCACACTTGCTATACTTACTTAGAGTATAACATATTTACTCTACTTACTATACTTATAATATAATATAATTACTATACTTATAATTTTTTTTTAATCCATATATAGAAGTTTGTTTGAACAATGGACGCCATTTGTGACGTATGGAACATTTAATAACGATAAGAAGAAATGTAAATTAACAGAGAGATGAAGCAAATTACGCACACTACACTCGGTTATGTTCGGTTCAGAAATACATACAACTCGATGACCATCTTTTTCGTTTCCCCTCGCATCAGAGGATGTCATGCACATCTTACTTCTCTTTTTTTCTCTCATTAACTCTTTGGAGTTAGACGAGTTTAAAATTGTTCCACATTTTTTTGACAGTTGACGCATGGTGGGATATTTTTTAACCCACCTAATAATTAATACTAATAATTACTAATAATTAAATTACGTTAGTTTCATAGTAGGGTTATTTATTCCCCATTCTGTAAGAAATTATTCAAATATTACTTTTTTTATTTTAAGAAATTTTTTTCCTTTTTTTGTATATTGAAATTAAATTTCGTGCAGGTAAAGTTTTTTTTTTTTTAAATTGCGTGTCCCTAAGGATTAAAAAGCATTTTTCTTTTCATCGTTGAAAAACATACTACAAGAAGCAATATTCGCTAATGAACCGTACGATTTGTAAAAGTCAAATAATCAAATAATAGTCGAATAATCAATAATCAACATTGAACTATGCAGCGTATTTGACACGATTGACACAACTATTTTGTCGAAGAATGAAATGTCGAGTTTAGGCAAGTGAGTAACTGCCGTTTGTTTCAATTAATCTTCATATAAAATGTAACTAGTAGAACTTCTATCACGAAAAATGCACGTAGATTATTCTATTAGATTAGATTCACAGCATTTACACTGAAAATTGTTTCTATTGCAATTTCTTTCTAGTGAGAAGTATATGAGAGACTGAACTCTTGTGAAATTTGAAATCAATGTGGCAAAATCAGAAATAATTTGAGAAACTATTGTCAAAGATTTGCTAGCTAAACAATAAAATAAATCAAAAGTAAATTGCAATGAGACGATTTAAAATTAAAATTCTGTCTCATCTATTTATTATTTACTAAACACTATTTTATTTTATTAATATATCATCAAAGTATTTATTTATCAAATATATTAATCGATATGTAAACTATTATAAAATTTTCGTTTCTTTGCAATCATACACTGATTCCGAACATTATATTGTCTGACAAGTAATTATTGTCAATTGTTTCAATTACTATTCAATTAATCATGAAAATTCAACCGCACTTTGAAGATAAAAATAACGATTAATCGATTTATGAAGAAGGAATAATTTCCTCTTTTTAAATAATTTCATTAACATTTGAACATGGTTCTAGATATAAATTGCGTGAACGTGAATGTTATTTTTTCATAAAGAAAAAACTCTTTTGGTAGAAATTTCCTATCGGAAAAGGTGATAACTTATCACTAGGCTTAATACTCAAGAAGATACTACATTTTCTAACGTTATCTAGTAGCACCAGATTACATTATGATTAATATTTGGAAAAAAATATAAATATTTTAACAGTTTCACAATGGAATGAAAGAAGGAATGATAGGAAAAGAAATTGCTGTACAAGATTGGTTAGATAAGCAGGTAATCTACAACTATACGCAACTGTAAATGCTTTGAATCTTTCAATAATGAGAATAATAATAATAATTGCTCTAACAATTGTTCAAGAAACATGTAATATTGCAACGAAAGTTGGAGTATTTTTTTTTTTCTATTAGCATGAAAAATTTTACAAGTAAAATTGTCTTTGACAAATATGCTTATCTATTTATTTTAGAAAAAACGTGAAAATATAATTTAACAAGAGACGAAATCCGAAATTTCCATAAAGTCAAAAGTTTTTTAAATAAAGTTGAAATTAACATCAAGTCTGTTGTGTATTTCTATAAGTAACATAATTACTACATTGTGGATTTTTGTGCATTTTCATATTGTCATGAACATATTTGCAGCCAAAAAGCTAGAAGCTAAATGAAAATTGGTTTTACTTACTGTATATCATAATAAATACTCGATTTTAGATATTTTATATGCTTTCATGTATTTTTGCAATTTCCAACTTCGAATTTCTCATACATAAACACATGAGAATTCAGATAATTATCGTTTCTTCGAATAACGTTAAAAATCCAAACTTTGAGGTATTAAATTATCTGCAGTCGTCGTGCAAACTTTCTTTGCAATTATTCCCCAGAGATTTTCAATTTTCAGGATTCAAATCGAGAAACAAGCTGGCCTTGCCAGAACCATGATATTTTTCTCACGTAACCATTTGTTTTACCATTTGTTCTTCTTTCGTGTATTTCGAAGAAAATGCACAATTTTTTTCAACTCGTAGATTTAGAATTAACAGAGTTGGATTAATTAATTTATAACAGTATGCATTCAAGGCTTAAAATTTCACACGTGTATTCTCTTGCACATGTTTTATCATGAATGTAAAAAATTATTAATGAATTGCCAATGAGTGATGACTTCAATTATGTCAGTACGAAAGGAAGTTATTTTTTTTATAAAAATTAATTGGCAACATTGCTTAATTTCCCAATATTTTTCGAAAAATATATCAAAGTAGAGTAGCTTTGTGGAAATATCTTTTGGGAGCATAAAGTTAGAGTTCATAACTGAACAGATGACGATGGAAAAATGATCGACACTTTAAACTGTTGTAATTTCATAAAAAAAATATATTTTCTCAAATTTTATTTTGGCTGTCTGGATCTTGTTTATTTTTTTCAAACATGCTTTTACACCGTACAGTGGTAAAATATATGGTGAAATAAAATTGCTTTTATTCTCAAAAACAATAACATTTTTAAAAGCGTTAAAAATTTTTTTGGCGACTTGTTTCATCATTGTCTTAAAAATTGAAGCTTTTTCTTTCCAATAATCCCTTGAAACTTGTTCCTTTCTTCGCTGAACATGGGACTTTGGAATATTAGGATTGACAAAATGGGATTTCCAAAATTTTTGTCGTCCAACCCTAAACTTCAAAGTTTGACAAACTTTAATCTTCAAGATCGTATCTAGTTGAAGAAAAAAAATTTGTTTTTACAGATGTTTAGATTTTTACAATCTTCTTGAAGGAAAAGAAACTTTTGTATTCGCTACTTAATATTAAAATTTGAACAAAGCAAGCTCGGTAGAAGGTCAAGGTAGAAGCTTTCGCTTTAAAATAAGACCAAGCAGATTATTACGTGATTTTCCATAACAATTTAAAGTATCGACAATTTTTCGTCAAATCAAAATTAGTTGTTGTATGAAACTGACTTTACATCTACCAGAACAGTGATAGTAACACTATCGTAAATTTCTTTTCTTGCTAATTATAATAGTATAGTAAATAAAGATATTATGAAATAGTAAATAGTATAATGGTATAGTGTAATATATTATAATATAATATAATATAAATAGTGTAATATATATTATAATATTATATTAAGATATTATGAAATAATAACTAATATAATAAAGATATTATGAAATGTAATATAAAAGATATCCCAAATTCAAATATCTAAATATCTATGGAGGAAATTAATAAGTTAAAAAAAGAAAAGTCTCTTGGAGGTTTGTTCTATCTTGGATAAATTGGAAAGTTTCGGGAAAAGAAACAACAGTTTGTCGTTTTTTCACTCATTCATACCGTTCAAAATTCAAAACATTGACCACTCTAATTGCAGCTAAACATTCTTTGGTCTCTCAGTTGCTCTTCTGAATCGATCAAATTCTCCAAAATGGTGCAAATCTCTTCTCCTCTACGCGTCTCTGAAATTTTGACACTGGATTTAAATTCGAGACACTCTCTATGCAATAAAACTATTTAACTTTTCCTTCAATAAAGTTATTTTAATTTTTGACACTCGGGATAATTCACAAGATATTGTGAAATCATTCTTCGTCGCGTTTACTTTGTATTATAAAAAAAATTACTTTTATCGATATTCAGGTTTTTATCGCAATTGTACAAAAATTTCAAACACGATCGTGGTGGCGAAGAATTTTTCGATGATTTATATGCAGAAGCTTCATCTATTTGTCCGAGTGATTTTGAAATATATTGCGATGATGTGGAAATTGATAGTTTATTGAAAGACAGTTATGAATCGGACATTAAACCAAATTTGCAAAACCTATCGTGTACCATTACACATATTACAGGTAATTGCTATACAGTTTATCACACGAAAAAAGATTACCAAAATATATTACATGCATAAAATATAATATATATACAAGTTTTGTTTAAAGTTTCATTCTGTGTAAATAAAGTGCATTGAAGTTTATTCAGGTTGTTTCACTTTTATACTCAATTACGAAATGATAGCTAGTGACATGAGATAGTTTCTGCCGGTAATATTGCCGGTCAAAATAAATCGAAATTTAAATAATTATTTATACAGCAATTAATTTCATGATTATTAAATTCTGGATATTCGTAAGATCAATGTCACTGATGACCAATTGTTTTTTCATAGAAAAATAAGGATTGAATATTTCATCAATAAAATGTAAAATTTTTATTGACGGATAACAAATTATTAATAAAATAAATATTGGTACTAAAGGGTGTCAAATAATTTCAATTGTATGATGAGATAAATTTAAAAATTTATTTAATATTAAATCTAAAGTAAAACATAATGTTAACGAAATAATTGTAATTGTAAATAATATAATATAAAATTATGAAGTGAAATTAAATTATCTGAATGTAATCAATTTTAATCTCGAAATGTTGATATACTCCGTGTTGCAATTTTTAATAAAAATAAAAATTTTATATTTGAAATTTAAATTCAAAGCACTCTTCTGCCATATTAAAATTTATTTATAAAAAATATTTTTTATAGTATTAAGAATTAACAGTGGAATTTCATTACGTATATGATTATATGAAGGATACATAATAATAAATAAATAAATGAAATAAATCGTTTAGATAATAATCTTTTAAAAATAATAATCTATTTATTGGAATTATTGTTCCCAATGATGATAAAAAGTTTCAACAATAGTAAGAATCTGCATAATCAGAATATCGTTACTATTAATCCTAAAAAAAAATGTACGATTTACACCGATAAACATAAAAAATTGAAATTTTGATCATTTTTGATTTATTAATAATCCTGAGATTAGAAGAAATCAATGAAAATAGAAAATACTGCTCCTATTGATAAAACGTAATGAAAATGACCAACAACGTAATACTCCAATTGTAAATATTAAAATTAATCTAATGAAATCCAGTGTGTTAAAATTCATAACGCGCGTTAACCTCTTGCGCTAGTAACTGATTCACGGACCATAACGAGTGACCAAACCGTATACAGTAATTCGTCTTCTTTTTTGAATTCATCGGTATCACTGGATAAAAATTACTAAGAAGCAATAAATTTATTATTTGTTTTGCCTGGGTTATACTCAAATATACTTAAAACTGAGAAAATATTGCAATTTTGGGACAAATATTCCCGACGTGCGTAGCGTAAGTTTGACGAGCCTAAACATTACGAATACTTTGGAGAGCCAGTATGGCAAAACATAAATAAATATTTAATTGAAATGAGTTTCTGCGATTTATTTTAACACATTATGAACTATAAGAAGCAACGTTAAAAGAGAAAAAGAAGAGGGCTCTTATTTAACTTTTTACCGGCATCCATTTACATAGCTTTTTTCGACATTGCCTATCGGTGTGCATGATTCCAGCTAAACAGGATTAGTTGCGACAAAAAGACAAAAATAGTTCAAAGGTGAACAATATTCTCTAGAGATTGACGAACCAACATTTTCATTTTTCTAAAAATTATGAAAATAGCAGCTGTTTGTTTTCGATGTATCGAATTTATGCCAAAAATTTCTACGTTTTTTGTTTATATTTTTCGAAATTGTTAAAAATTAAAAAAATTTTCGATCGTCAATCCCTAGTAAATGTTACACTAAAGATACGTACCAAGTTTCACGATAATCGGTCGGTTAGATTCCGAGATATCTTGCACACCGTTTCTAAAAACCTAGTTTTGAGAAAAACGCGTTTAAAGTTTCAAAACGTCATTTTTCATACGTATCCTTTACTTACTTGTTTTACTTATATATCGCGGCTCGCAGTTTTTACAATTTACAACTAAATTGAATTCAAGTCCTCTAATATTCGATTCACATTTCAAAAGTAATGAAATTTGAATCACACGATTTACACTTTGTAATACTGCTTAAAGTAGTAAACAGTGATACAAATTCAATTATTCTGTATCGGCGGATTTATTTATACCCCAAAATGAGTCCTTTTGTGTCTTATTTCTAATACCATCTTATTTCTAAGACTTCAGACTACTATTTAAGACGAAGAAAAAGTCGATTTCTTGACAATTTCAAACTGTCTTGACCCCTGAACCACTTGCGCTGGCATTGCGGACCATAACGAGTGACCAAACCGTATACAATAATTCGTCGCTCTATTTTTTCAAGAACTCGTCGGTACGACATTGCTGGATAGAAATTATTGAGAAGTGATAAATTTATCATTTGTTTTGCCCGTGTATTTGGTTATATACTTAAATATATTTAAAACTGAAAGAATATTGCAATTTTGGGACGAAAAATTCTCGACGTTCATAGCGCAGGAGGTTAATATTTCGAAATACGATGGAAATCTACTTTAGCTGCTTTTGCCCATTGTAGAAAGATCTATACAACTTTCTCGATCTTTCCCGATTGATTTCTTCTTTTTGTCACAAAATCTATCTATCGTTAAAACAGTTAGTGATGAAATGATCATTAAAACATTAGTGATAAAATCAAACCTATCATTAAAACAAGTTGATAACCCCCCTCTCCAAAAAAAAATTGATTCTTTGAAAATTTCAAACTGTCCTGACCCTTTAACGGACGAAAAAGATACGCTGCTACTGTTTTTGAGGTACTGTCGCGCTCTCGTGGGTGAAACGCGGAAGAGAACGAGCAGTTTTTAACGAAACGTCCGACAGAACGGAACAACTCGTTTGAAAAGCTCGGTAGAAACGTGTAATTGCCGGCCTGTTCTCGCATGCCGAGGCCGTTCCTCCGCGATTCTCGCGGATCTTGCTAAATCGGAGGAACAACGCGCGCGCGCGTGTGTGTGGAACGCGCGCTGACGATCGGTTACGATCGTGCACAGGGGCACGATCAGAGGCAGGTCAGTTGGGTTAGGCCCGAATAGACTGTCAATGAGGTGTCCAGCTGTGCCCATCCTGTGCAACGCGGCAACAATTATTATTCCCGCCGGCCCGTTACGTTGTCCCTCCTTGCCCGTGTTCCAGTACTTTTTACCAGCCCCACCATTCGCATAAACATAACCGTGTAGCGGCGCGTACGTAACTTTACGTTTAGTCGCTAGTTAGTCGCGCTCGTTTCACAGCATTCGCTCCGCCGTTCCACGCAGCGCGGCGGAATTTTCTTCCTGGATAAGAGGTTCAGTGTTTCTCGAGAGAGAGAGAGAAAAAAAAAAGAAACAGAAAAGTGTGTCGTTGTTGGAACGATGGTCCAGAGGACAGTTGGTGTTGGAGTTACTATCGCGCGCGCGGACGATCTTTGGAACATACGTTGAATCTCGGTTCTAACGAGGTGAACAAAGCTCTGTGGCGCGTCGGAGCGTGGTGAAGCGGGTCAAGGTGTCTAAAAGTCGAAAATATCGTCGGCGAGGAATTCCTCCTCCTCCTCCTCCTTCGCCCCCACCCCTCTTCTCCCCCCCTCCCTCCCCCCTTCTGAGAAAACAAAGAGTCACGCGACTCTGTCAACGATCAGCCGGCTTCCCTATCAGCCGGCGTGATCGTTAATCAACGATCGGCGATCGTCGTGTTTGGACTTTCTCGGAGTCATCGTCACGCGACTCCACGTACTGTCACGACGATCGACAGGGAGAGACGCGCACGTCGAGCTGTAATCGCGAACCGTCGCCGAGTCCATTAGCAGTCAATCGAGGAAAGCCGATCGGGACTCGCGCGCTTCATCGCCGACAGCTTCGTGGCAATTTCGATCGTCGTCGACAAGTTTTTTTTTTTTTTTTTTTTTGTTTTTTTGTACATGGATTCGCGTTGCTTTCGTCGCGACGAACCTACGAAACATCGCGAGTCGGTTCGAGCTCGCGTAGCCGAAGAGAAAAGTCAATCGCCGATTCGAATCGGTCGAGATTGAAACGTTGACTCGTGCTCTTTTTTTTTGAATTTCCGATTTCCGGGTGGACGCGATCTCGAGCCGAGGCTTCCTTCGAGATATGGAAATCGACATGAGCGGGAAAACGAACAGGTCGACCGAGGAATTAGCCAAGAGGCGTGTTTCCATTAGCGATCAAATCGTCGGCATGGATAATCCCAACTTTGATCATCATCGGCGCATAAGCGCCAGCTCGGAGCATAATTCCGATCATGGCCGTGGCAAATCGATACTGCAGCACGGGGGCAGCAACTACAGCGGCAGCGTGGAGAATATAACGCAGCACAAGTTCGATCTCGAGAACGGCAGGATCAACGGGCGGAAGAAGTCCGCGTACAGCTTGACCAGCTCCATCAGGGACAAGATCGAGTACTCGGAGGAGTTGGAACGGTGAGAATGCTCAGTGTATCTTCTACACAGGTTGTACAGTAATCGAAAAACTTTTCGAACTGGATCGTGCGACATTTTTGAGAAATGTTTCAGTCTAATCGGACGGATGGAAAAGAGAGAGAGAGAGCTTCAAACTTGCGAAATGTTTTTGTAACAAAAATTTTGCTCGTCAGTGTATCATAAAGTTTTCGAAAATTGTGGCAAATGTTGAATAATTATTACAGTTTGTGATTTGAAATCCTAAACACTTTTGTTTGAAATATTTTGGGAATCGTTGACGACAGTAAAAAAATAAAATGATTCTTCCAGAAAGTAATTTGTCAGATTGTTAGAAAAAGGACAAACTGTTGCAGCTTTGCAAACGTTGGCGTCTCTGCCACGCAAACTAGCGTTGAACGTGTCTTTCTGACACTAGAGTTTATATCGAACGATGATATATACGAGTCCTATAAATCTGGAAAATATTTTGCTCGAAAAATTGAATTAAACACGATAACAGCAGAAATTGAATAGTATAATAATGTAACAGTAGATGTACGTTTGTACGTTTTATTATAAAAAATATATATATATATAGAAATATATTTCTATAATATATATTTCATATTATAGAAATATATATATATATATATATTTAACTAATTAATTTATTTTATATTAATATTAATTAATTTTTATATATTTTAATTCATTCAAGTTCTAAAGACGTGTTACTTAGATATTATTCTTCATGCATTGTCTATATTATTAATTTTTCTATATTTTTCGTTAAATAAACGTATAACCGATACGATACTATATTCTTAAATGAAACTTCATCCTCAACAAATGCTCGTCTCCATGGAACTTTCATCACTTTCAGATTCTAAAATATCTGTTCAATGATATTTCTTCAAAAATATACAAGTTTGAGCAGAATTTCTTTTTTTACGAAACGAAAACGGAAGCTTGTCAGTTTCGATCCTTTTCTCTGTTAATAATGTAATCGTCAGCCAGTCATCGAGTTGTCGTTCTTAAAATTAAGTAGAAGAATCTCAACAGTATCCAATTTTCGCGTTACCATTTTCTTCTGATATTTTTGCCAATTTTGTGAAAGCTATTTTTTCGACTGCTGAAAGATTTAAAAGTTTGAAAATTAATTATAATTAATTTAATAATTAATATATTACAATGATATATAAATAACATTGTAATAATATTAAATTACAATTAATGAATCAACATCCTGGATAGATCGATGAATCTTTTAATCGTGAAACATCACGAGATATCGCTGAAAGCGACAAATAAGAAGTGATTATCAATCGACAAATGGAAAAGTGAAGAATTAAACGCACATCATCGATCAAATTGACGCGCGTACTTGCATTTAATTATTTAGACAATTCGAGTTCTCTCAAAGTGACATCCTTCTGCGATCGACGCAGAGACAATGAATGAAAACTATTCGAAGCAGGCGATTCTAATCGAGGGAATTGTAACGGATCTAGGAAGCGTAGATCGTGATGTAACAGTCGGTCACAGAGCCTGTTATTTCCAATCGCCTTGATAAGATCATAAAGTCTAATGAGATTGAATCAAGCTCTATACTAATTGCAAGTTTCCTATATCGTCTGTTCGCGTGCACTTTGCAAGGTATGCATCTTCGTTAATGCTTTCTGAATTCACGATGAGCTTTTTGCTCGCCACGTTTCAGAAGAGTTGATACAAAATCAGAGTTGGTCGTTATTCGAACAAATGTTCGATCAGAAATAGTTGTTCGAATGTATTTATTTTCGTGGACAATAATTATTTATTATTTATTATAATTATAATAAATATAATAAACATAATAATTATCATAAATGTAACAAATATAATAAACATAATAATTATAATAAATATAAAAAATATAATAAACATAATAATTATAATAAATATAATAAATATAATAATTTATTATTCGTAGTAATTGCTCAATGATTGCAAAATTTTACAATTTTACAAATTGTTACTTTTGTCGTAATTAATTTTTTAAACAAAGTTTTAAACATTAAAGAAGAGAATTGCAGAATAGAGTTGAAAAAATTACTTTTATTATTAAAACTTGATCGTCTCTTTTTATGCAAGTATAACATGATATAATTAAATAAATTACAACTTGAGAATCACTTGAAATTTTTATCTGATGTATACATTAAACGAACCTTACTCAAATAAATACTTGTTCGATGGAATGTTTATTCAATAATGGTGAATGAAATTCCTTATCATTTTGTCCAATACTAACACGAACGACTGATCTCATTGATAGATGAGAAATAGAAATAAAAATCCTTGTCACGTAAGAAATAATTATTTGAAAATGCAAAGTTGTGTCGACTGTTGGTGATTGAACTTGTCGTTTGTAATTTCACAAGTCGCTATTCTTTTGATATTTTTAACTAGAATTACCAAAGTGATCAATTTTTAATTTTATGAGTTCAAATTTTTACATTTGTAATTATTTTAAATAAAAGTTTTTATTCTTTATTATTATCTTATCACAAGGATTCATGATTTTGTTACTTTAACATCCTTGATGTAAATTTTAGACTTTGGTCGTTGATAGTTTTAAAATGTTAAAATCAAATTCTGTGAAAACTAAAGTTTGC
Source organism: Frieseomelitta varia (assembly GCF_011392965.1). Classification (NCBI taxonomy): domain Eukaryota; kingdom Metazoa; phylum Arthropoda; class Insecta; order Hymenoptera; family Apidae; genus Frieseomelitta; species Frieseomelitta varia. The sequence goes on along the minus strand of NW_025110460.1, from coordinate 159,046 downwards.
TTTGAAAATTAGTTGCTTTCCTCTTCCTTCAATTGAACAATATTGTTGCATGTTGTAAATAATAAAAATTCCTCTTTAACTTGTTCACGATTATGAATAGAGCAATTCACAATTTACCATTTCATGTTCCACGTTAATCAAAGGCGCACAGTGTGAATTTTCAAACAAAATTAATTAATCAAAATCAATCCAAAAAATTAGAAATAGAAAATAATGTTTAAACCAATATTTAAGTAACTTGCAGTAAAATACTAATCGCGATTTCAATATACATATGTACAATGAGTTTAGAATGAGTTAAAATCTTAATGCACTTAAATCAACATGTGTAACTCTTTAAAAGAACACGATATTTTCCATGTAATCAAATATCAACATTGATATTGACAATTGAGATAAAGTGAGACAGGTAGCTTCAAAACTTTTCGTATTGTTCGTCTCGTAGTATAATAACGGGCCATTTATTTTGAAAATGGCGTAGTGGATTCATTCTCTTTTGTTTCGAGATATTCAAATGTCTGCGTTTGTGTCGATTATGCAGCCTCATTTAGCAGCGAAATTTCACTTGATTAAAACAAATGTTTCATCATTTATAAATGGAAACATTATAATGTACGTTGATCTCTCGTTTCCTCAATTTATCCACAAAAAATGGAATTACGCTGCTTTCAAAATAAAATTCTGAAATTATCCTCTATATTGCTTATCTGTGACTCTGATTGCAATAATTCAATTCTTATTTTTATTCTTACTTGGCGAATTAAATCGAACGGTGATATTTTATGCATCAAGCGTTTGAATAAATATTATATTGAAGTTTTTCAACATCTATTGTCCAATCAAAAACATTTTCGTACTCTGAGATGAATAAAATTAATATAATGTACGAGGCGATAAACCAATCAACAATAATTTATGACTATAGTCATTATACACACATATATATGTATCTGACAGCATTATAAGATATTAAAAAAAAAAAAAGTAAGAAAAATTGATCAAAACTATTCTGGTAATCCGGCTTGAAAAAATCGACGTTTTTGGGATTTTTTTCTAAGGAAACCATTTCGCACAAAGATTTATTCATATTTACAATTTTTTTTTTTTTAACGATATTAATGAAAATTGTAGAAATTGTACAGCCTTAAGCATGCGTTTAAAAACGGGTTCGAATGGCTGAAACTAAAAAACCAAAACTCATCTTAATTGGCATAAACATGGCTATCGCGTGAACCATGGAAACAGCGAAATTTCGAAAATTAAAAAAATGGCAGCATTCTGAAGTTAAAATATCGATTTTCCTTGTGCCTTTCGTCTTTTAGGATGTAAAAAAAAAAAAAATAGAAAAAAACATCAGACTTTGAAATCTGTGGTTCATGCGATAAAGGTACATTCGGAGAAGATCTTCTCTAAATTTCAAGTCAATCAGTCGACTAAAACGTGAGATATCCCGTCAGCCAGTTTAAAAAACATGGATTTGAGAAAAACACATTTGAAGTTCTTGTTACCCGTTGTACAAAAATATTCATACTTACGATATTAATCAATCGAGCAGTACAAAAAATAAAATATTATAAAATAGTATAATAATATAAAAATAAATAACAAATAATAATATAAATAAGAATATTATAAAATAAAATATTTTATAATATTAATTCCCTTAACACACTGTGAATTTTTATGTATTTATGAAAACTTTCAACTGTTTATGAAAATACACACTGAATGCATGCACATAATGAGAAAAATTGTACAAGTAAACCAAAAATGTAATACTCGTTGCAATATTCATTATTTAAATTCAATAACAATTGTCGATAATAATTTTATATATTCGTAAAAGTATGAATCCGCATGAAAATCATGTTTACACACGGATTGTTGAAAGTTTTTACTGAATTGAAGAATTTAAAGTGAAGAATAACATGCTCGAGATAGTTTTCAACTCTCTTACTAGGCTTGCTGAACTCCGTGAGGGATTTTCATATAGTGACACATATACTGTGATGCATGATATCGACTCTGAAGTTTCACGGCGCAGGTTGCAAAGTTGTCTGTACCAATATTGACGTATCGGCGTTAATTAGGGCTTGCATCGGTGCAGCAATTAATATACCATCTTGGTTGATGAGCAAGTTACATCGATACTGAGTGTCACTTTACACGTATATCATTTCCGCGTTAATTGTAAAGATACAAAATTGTACAATCCCAGTAGTTTTTCGGCCTTTTATACTTGAAAGTGTGTTGCATATTTTATTTACATTTTTCATTATTTTCTGTTACATTTCTTATGAAGGACGTAAATTACTCTTGTACGTTGTAAATCACTTGTAAATTACTAAAGTCACTGGAAGTGTCTACTGATGTTAAAAGATCTACAATCTACAAATGTTTAAAAAAAAAAAAATAGAATCAAGTATGTTCTTATTACACTATCTACAGTAATATACTAATTTTTATCAACTATCAAGTATAGTAAAAGTCACTGTTCTTTGAGTATTTTATATTTTCTACAAGTGTATAAAAACCTGCAGTCTCATAATCACTAAAAGTGTGTATTAATATTCAAAGACCATAAACAGATCATATATCCAAATTTTTAGCCAGCCAGTAGACTACAACTGTTCAGTTTAACAGGTATATATTCATTTCATACACACAGGTACAATTATTCTATTCAATTTAATCTGGAAATGAAAATTAATGAAAATATCAAATCTGTAAATGAAAACTATCAAACAACTGTAGAAAAAAATAGCTCAGAATGGGAAATGAATTTCAAAGAAGTTACAATTTTGTCTAAGTAATTTTTCTATAGAGATTATACATGTATCTTCGCTTGATATATTTTCTGTTTTTGATGCAGTTGATTATTTCCTGTTAAACTATTATTAAATAACATTAAATGCTAGACTATTTATGTTAAACTATTGTTGAATAATATTAAATATTAAACTATTTATGTTACACTATTATTAAATAACATTAAATCTTGGACTATTTATATTAAACTATTATTAGATAACATTAAATGTTAGACTATTTATGTTAAACTATTATTAAATAATATTATATATTAGACTATGTTAAACTATTATTAAATAATATTAAATATTGAACTATTTATGTTAAACTATTATTAAATAGTATTAAATATTTGACTATTATTTGACTATGTCGGATAGTTACTAATTTAAAAGATATTCTACTTGACTTTAATTAATTGAATAGAAAATTAATCTCAAGTCTTCAAATGACGAGAAAAGGCAGAGGCACTATTATCGTAATTATGTAAAATTAAAATCAAAATATCTTCCAAACAAGTGACATCGATTGAATGTGTCTTTCCATTTTAAAAAATGAGGGTGACCTTGAAGTAACCTCTGCACGTTCCATAACAGATCTACTTGCAGCAGATTGTAAAAAATGATCGAAATAATTACTTTCTAATCTGAAACTCTCCTTTTTTTCACCTGTACAATGGAATAATTTGCATTTATAGATTAAAATTGGTTTCCCTATGTAAATATCTAAAATCAAGTATTTATGCAATACAATACAAATGCTCGTTTAGAGTACATATCTTCGATTTTGATAACAATAAACAGGTGTAGTCAAATTATCGATCAAATTACAGCGATAATATGTATCGATAATAACTCTAGCGTTAACTGTAACGTTGACACTCATTGTCAGTCGTAGATTTCGTCAATCACAGTTTCGTAAGATTTAAAAAAATCGATAAACGTATCGCAGCATTCGTTTCACCAAATTTCAATTGCTGATACGCATTTTGTATATTTAGTTTCCATCGAATTTTTGAAAGCTATGGGATTATATCATTTATTATAGTCATATCTGTCCTATCATAAACCCTATCAAGGTCAGTAATAACTCGAGAAGGTGGACGTGACCCTAAACATTTAATTATAATTATAATAATGTTTCTTCTCTTGTTTTATCATAGAAAAAGAATCTGTAAAAAAATATATATTTTTTGTAAAAATATATTTTTTATTTGAAATTTGTTTTTTATTTGAAGGAAATTGACTACTTTGAAGACACCTAACAAATAAAAAGTAAATATGACAGTTGTACTTTCGAAAACTTGAAAGTTTTGTGTGAAAAGGCAATTGTTCTCGAGATATCGACTTTTGGAAATTTTCAAGCGAACATACTCTTCTATATGTATAAATACTACACTTTCTATACCCTAAATGAATAAAAAGTGAGAAAACGTCACTGAAACACTGAATGTTGAATCATTAAAATAACATGGCGGCCTTTCAATCTTTTTAGGGAAATTTATTATTTAATAATCCATGATAAGAAATACTTAATACTGTATCTATGTATTGTTATTAAAATTTATAAATAAAAATTGATTATAGACTGAAATTTTATAAAATAATATTTTAAATCGAAATATGGTATATTTAAGAATAAATGAGTTATAAAAAATTTAATTTTTAGATAATTAATTTTAATATTGAAATATTTATGTTTTATATTAAATAAATTAATTTTAAATAAAAAATAATTTTATTTTATTATATTTGAAAGAGGATTTAATAGTAAATTAATTGTAAATTATTTTAATCGAATCAAAGTATTAATAAGTGTCAATTTTTAATGAGAATAAATCGTAACATAGTAAAACCATATAATATATAGTATTATAATTTATATAATATTATAACTATATAAGCTATATAATATATAGTTATACAACTATGAACTAGATATAAAACAAAAACAACTCTTACAAGCACATGTTTTCAAAATTTTTCATTGTTCCATTTACTCAAGTTGCTGGAAATCATGCATAGCCATTTTAATTTCCAAGGGATGCTCTGTAACTTACAAAAAAAAAAAAAAAAAAAAAAAAAAAAAAAAGAAAGGAAAAAAATGAAAACGAACAAATTATGAATTTTTCAAACCTTCCAGTTTCTTCTTCAGCTACCCTGTGTAATCAAATTTTGACACGACCAAACGTAGTTGAAAAAGATGAATGCGATTTGACTTGAATCTTTTTTTCTTTTTTTTCTTCTTCTTCTGGAAAACTCGAATATTCGAAAATTCTTCTGTTTCAGTTCGTGGTTGTACCTGTTTTGCGCGCGATGCCACGGCCGCGACGACACGCCGTCGTGGGAGCCGCCCGGTTGGAAGCGAGCCTGCCCCCAGCCATTTTGCCCGAGCTACAGAAAATTCGCCCGGATATTGTGCTTGTTCCTGTTGGGTCTGTTGCTCTGGGGCATCGTGTACACGATACTAGGAGACGATGCCGCCCCCGGCGGCCAGCTTTTCGGCCTGGCAGCCCTCACCATAGCCGCGCATTTCGGCGGATGGCTGTTCTCCTTGACCACCCTTCCTGCCCTAATCGGTATGTTAATCACCGGGATCATACTGCAGAACATCGGCCTAGTCAACGTCGAGGGCAGCTACACCGTCGCCGTCTCCAATCTGCGGTGAGTCTTTGCTTTCTATTTTTTTTTTCTTTTTTTTTTTTTTTAGTTTCTCTAGTTTCTCCGGAAAAGTTAATGGACGGAAGTGACGACGATTAATTAGACTGTTTGGACGGATGTTTATGGAAATTCGAGTGCAGAGTAGCGCGTAATAGCGCAAAAACCTCTCCAACATCTCTCGAAACGAATCTCTTAGGTTCCGTTTACATTTACATTGATGGAAATACGAATTTGCATCAACATCCGGCGAACGGTACAGTGACGAAAGTTTCTCCTCCTTTTCCTTTTCACGTGGTGGTGGACAACACGACCTGCAACACTTTGTTCTGCTTTTATTTTTTAATTCAATTCTATTAAATATAAATTTGAAAGTAATTTTAGCTTTTTTCTTAAATTTTATTTTTATAACTAATATATATATAAAGTTATTATTTTTTATTTGATAAAATTTTTAAATAAATATTCAATCATATTTTCTAATATTATAGTTTCATTGTCAATATTAAATATAAAATTAATGTTTAATAAAATTTCATTGTATTTAATTATTTTAATATATTTATATTTAATATTAATTTTTATATTATATTAATATATATATATAATATTTAAATAGCTTGTATATATAGAGCATAATATTGAAAATATTAATGAAATTAAAAATTTTGCACTTTGTTCTCATGTCTACAACTTTTCGTATCTTCTTGATTAAAATTTACAAATGAACAAAATTTAATACGAACAATCAGTTCAAAGTTCTCTTGTAACTGTCCTTTAATTTAATCGATTGAATATTATTCTCGCTGCAAGTAACAAAATTTTAAATAATATAATAATGAAACGTTCAGTTCTGCAAGTAACAAAACTTTAAATAATATAATAATGAAACGTTCAGTTCTGCAAGTAACAAAATTTTAAATAATATAATAATGAAACGTTCAGTTCTGCAAGTAACAAAACTTTAAATAATATAATAATGAAACGTTCAGTTCTGCAAGTAACAAAATTTTAAATAATATAATAATGAAACGTTCAGTTCTGCAAGTAACAAAACTTTAAATAATATAATAATGAAACGTTCAGTTCTGCAAGTAACAAAATTTTAAATAATATAATAATGAAACGTTCAGTTTTACGTGACAGAGAAAAAGAATTTTATCGAAAATCATCGATTATTTCTGTATTTTTTTAATAAAGTAGATCAATTGTGAAAGATTAATAAATTACTTAATTATTTGATATATTTGTTAAAAGAAATCGGGAAATCGGGAAATTTGAGCATAATGTATAAAGTTGAAACTTGGAGTCAAGACAGATAATTTAAATCAGGTAATACAGGCAATAATTTAAATTATTAGATAGCGAGTGTTTAAATTATTCGTTTACTTTTTTCGCGCTCACTCAAGATTCTCACTCAAGATTCACAGACCTAGAACGTCTTAATTTTAAAAGCAAAGAGAGACTGTTTACCTTTTCGATGGAATTGCAATTGACGTTCCCGCGACTGGATTCCTCGCGAATCTCAGAGGACTGAACGTTTTGCGTTCGAAACGCGACATTGTCGCAGATTATCACGATCAGAACGTCTTCGACGAGTGAAACTACAGTGTGTCCGTAAAGACTCTTTACAATTTCAAAAATTTGTTACAAAGGCAAATAAAGAGAGAGAGAAGTGGAAATCATTACAAAATAAGACAAATATATTTAAGTTTCTTTTTCCTCGTTTAATATATCTCTATGTGGGCACCATTAATTGCACGAAGCACATAGAAACTGTACTCGATTTCTTACACGATCCATGTTTTCCTCAAATCTTCTTGATCGTTCACTCCTCCCTTTATCGAAAACACTGTCCCTGTCTTCATAAATTTCTCGCGCCATGCGCGAACTGATGGACGTGACGGTGGATTTCTTGCATACTTAGTTCCGAAGTACTTCGCCGAATCTAAAACCATGATACGCACTGTGCCTTCTCTTGAGGAGTAGCCATTTCGTAAGGGATTCATTTAACAGTATCTTATTCATCAACAGGTTACCTGTGAATGCAACGTGATAAAAACCTTGATAACCACCGAGTACACGGAACAAATCTGACAAAGATGTCTCATCAATTGCCTATGTAATGAATTTTTGCAATTGCAAAGAGACTTTATAGACACCGTATACGTCTTTACAGAACCAAACGTCAAAAAACGTTCTCATCAATCCTCACTTCGCAGAATCCGAAATTTCCGATTCCGCGAAATCGTTGGTCCCCCTATATTGTCAATTACGAGTCGTTGAGACAATCGAACGAAACAACGAAAACCGAGTGATTGATGCGCGGGGCAGAGTGTGACACATTTGACAGTCAGAAATTTCGGCAGCTTCGGAGATAAAAAGAAGAAAAAGAAATTGAAGTGGGGGAATAAAAAATTGTCCGAGGAGAGTTTCCATTAGTTGGAAATGCGGCACAAAAAAGGGTTCGATATACGAGCCGGCTGATAACGGCGACGAGTGATAAGGGAATCGATGCGTGCCGCGAGATGCGCGCGATTTACAAGCATGTGCCAGCGAGAGACGAGAATGTTTGTACTTGGTTGAACGACATCGCGTTGACCCAGCCGAGCCGAGGGGTTAATTATTACGCCGTTGCGCGTGACTACAGTTAGACTTAACTGGCCACGTGATTAAAATCATGTGCTCTTACGCACACATTACTTCTTCGGCTGAATTTGTAAATGGAACTTCATCATTTCGTAATTGAAATTTATTCCGTCGCGTCATGTGATAATGTTTGTTCCTTCTGCCGGCGTGTGTGTTTCTCTGTGTGTGTGTGTGTGTGTGTGTTTCGCCGGAATCGATTAGCATGATCACCGTGTCGGAAGTATATCATATTGGGTTGAAAGCTTTATCGTCGAATATATACGTACATATATATGCCTCTACGTGCAAACGCACGATTTTACACCGGGAGATCCATGATTGAGAGACTTGAAGAACCGGAAAAGCAATTAACGCTCCTCGCGTGGAAATTACTTTTTACTTTTTTTAATTCTCTGGGGTTAGGTAGGTTTAATATTGTCCCACATTTTTGCGACAGTTGACGCATGGCGGGATATTTTTTTCACCCATCTAAAGATGCGTTTCAAATGAATTTCGTTTATTTATACCGCACTCTGTAAGAAAGACTTTAATTAAATTTTTTATGTTTAATAATTGAAACGAACGTGTTTTCCCTTTTTTTATATTATTGTGTTAAAATTATATTATATTATATTATATTATATTATATTATATTATATTATATTATATTATAGAGTTTTTTTTTTCTTCACAGGTAGAGTTTTTTTTTTCTTCAAAATTGTGCGACCCTAAGGGTTAAAAAGTTTCGACTCTTTTCAATTTAATGTCAAAAAAACAGTTAAATATTACGGAAAAATGCAACGCATAGCTTTCGTGCAAAATTTGTTTACCGCACGCTGTATAAATTTCATAGATGCGAACGGAATGTTGCAAAAATTCTCCTTCAGTTCACTGTTCTTCTCTCGGATCCAAAACACGCACCGGAGAATCTATCGACACTGAATTATATCGAGTTTCAAAGCAGGAAATACTGTAGGTATTTATAGCCTGCAGCACAGAACACTCTGCACGAAACGTTTCGGATAAATCTGAAAGTATTTTTCAGTAAATATCAGAATCCAAAGTCGAATAATATTATATATTTTACGCTCGCATTATTTTCACATGCTCATTTCTAATTTGTTTATTCACGCGATGGACAATCGAACAGTTTCACAGGAAAATGGAAATTTTCTTTTCAAAAATCAATAGTTTCAAAAATTAAAAAGTCCAACTAATCCAATTTCGAGTAATTAGTCCTCGTAAGAACGAGTCAAGTCCAAGTTTCTGAGTTTCATTCGAGACATTTCAATTCGATTCAAACACGGCCGCTGATGATTTCCTTGTAAAATTTATTCGATTTACGACATTTCGAACGTTACGGCGATATTCCCCGCGACTTTTCCTCCATCGATTTCCGGTTGCTATTTACACTGCGCTGGAAACAGAAGGAGTTTGTACCGATCGAGTTAACCCCTTGCGCTGGCAACTGATTGCGGACCGTAACGAGTGACCGAACCGTACACAGCAATTCGTCGTTTTCTTTTTCCCTTGAACTCGTCGGTATTGGATAAAAATGATTGAGAATTAATAAGATTGTTGCCATTTGTTTCGCCCGGATTACATTTATAAATATACTTAAAAAACATACTTAAAAATATGTACTTTAAATATACTTAAACTGAGAAAATGTTGGAATTTTGGGACAAAGAATTCTCGACGTGCGTTGCGGACTTTCATGCGATCGTATGATCGAACGAATCGACAGTCGGCTGAAGAGGAAAGAGAAGAAGGGAAAAATTGGAAAAGGAAACTGGATGAAATTCTGGCCAGCGCGCGGTATTTCGCGATAAGATGTAATAGAGAGATTTCCCGTTTTGTCAGCTATTTCGCGCGTGGGATTGATAGATTACCCGCGAATGATATCAAAGTTTTAAATCACAGCTTTGCCCCCGCGCCACTTTGTTTCCATTCAGCGAGCAAAAATCGTTTCGGGTTTGTTTTCCTTCTTTTATTTATTTATTTATTTTTTTCTTAGTCCTCCCATTTTTTTTTCGCTCGACGAAACACGGATATAATTCAGAGTATTCTTCTCGCGTTTTCTCGTTTGTTCGACAAACAGCGAAATGTGGATTTCGAGGTAGAAACGTTCGATGAGAGAAAGAAAGCAAAGCATGTGGCAGAGTCGAAGGTTTTTTTTTTCAAAATTTCCTTTTCCATCGGGAGAGTGTTAAAATATTTCCTGCCACGTTCTTTTTCCTTGATACTTTCAAATCAGTACGTTTGTTTGGCAAAATTGTTCTTTCCTCCTTTCCTTTTAGCGCTTGCCAAACAAAATGGAAATTTGGAAAAATATTTTTAATATTTACGCCGTTTGAAACTTTGTGAATCACGGCATTTCTTCTGTAGTATCTTGCACACGAGATTCTTCACAATTTTCTCTTTTTTTTTTCTCTCGAGTAGATACTCGTTTTAGCACCAACGTCATTCGTCTGTAGTTTGGACGTTCGTTTAGTTTGTTTTTGTATCGCTTTTGGTTCATACACTTTTAATTTCGGAATATTCTCTGAATTAGCAAAAATAATAATATTTAATATTTAATAAAATATTAATATTTTAAAAAATAATAATATTTAATATTTAATGAAATATTAATATTTTAAAAAATAATAATATTTAATATTTAATGAAATATTAATATTTTAAAAAATAATAATATTTAATATTTAATGAAATATTAATATTTTAAAAAATAATAATATTTAATATTTAATGAAATATTAATATTTTAAAAAATAATAATATTTAATATTTAATGAAATATTAATATTTTAAAAAATAATAATATTTAATATTTTAATAATTTCGGAATATTCTCTATATTAGCAAAAAAAATTGTAACAGTTTGAGCGTTATTTTTGATAAAATAAAAATTTTTTACATAAATTGGTTGTGACGAAGACTACTTGCAAAGTTACTTTTTTTCCGAGACACTACTTGAACTCATTTGACAAGTCCATTTCATAGAGATGCATTTTATAAAAATAGTCTTAATTTTTAACAATTTTCATTTCTTAATTTCGTTTCTTTTAAATTTATCTCAAAGATAAATACGTTTTCTTATTTTCTGCATGTAACATACTACATCACATCTTTTAACGATAAAATTGACAAGATTCACTTTATTTCACGTGTTCAAAAATTATAAATACCAAATATCAAATGTTCCTTTCAGAAACGACCATTTCATCTCGCAATTAGAATAAAAATTTACATCTCGGCGTCTCTTTTCTTACAAAATACTAAAAACGTACAAATGAATTGGAAACACAATCTTATCTATATACAACTGCAGTAAGTAATGACAATGAAAAAAATTTAATGAATACATCAAGTTTTATTATTTTCATTTACTTAATAAATTTCTTTGTATCATTAATTCTTATCTTAACTGTATAGTAGACTATATGATTTTCTGTCTCAATTTATTTATGTTCTTTGGCAAACCAACACAAAGAACATTCATTTTTCAGAATCTGACAAGTTAATAAATAAACTACTGCTTATAGAATGTTTGAAATCTTTATTCTTCTTTACGTTTGAATTTGCTTTACGTTGAAAGATTTTATTAAATTAGCAAAACTTAATAAACAGAACCCTGCACAGAGCACAAATATTTTTTGGAGATAATTTTCTCTCCGACTATCCGTAAGATTTTCAAAAATATATGGGGGTGTCATTAAATCTTCGTTTACAAGAAAATGCAGTTGAAAAAAATTTGTCAATTGTATTTGAAGTTTGGCCAGACAAGCGCAAACAATATCGACAGTTTTTGTGCGATATTCTATGCACAAAAAGAACGAATAGCGTGGGATAAAATTTAAAAAAGAAATGCGTTTCGCTAAATTGACGTGTATATTGATAAATTTCCAAATTAAATTTCCTCAAGAATGAAGCGTCTTGTGAAAAAATTGTACTCTATACTTCTTCTTTCTTTTCTCGCATGGAATAACATTCAGGAATCAGATTAATTCAATTTAAATTTACCTTTGAAAATATTTAATATATATTTAATATATTTTTTTATTAATATATATTTAAATATATCTAATATTTTTATATTTATTCTTTTATAAATATGTATTTAAATATATTTAATATTTTTACTTTTTTTTTTCATTAATGTATATTCAAACTCGATAATATATATTTAAATTTAAATTTATGAAAATAATATATATTTAAATAATACATATTTAAATTTATTTATATATATAAACTTATATAAATAATATATATTTAAATTTATTTATATATATAAACTTATATAAATAATATATATTTAAATTTATTTATATATATAAACTTATATAAATAATATATATTTAAATTTATTTATATATATAAACTTATATAAATAATATATATTTAAATTTATTTATATATATAAACTTATATAAATAATATATATCTAAATTTAATATACATTTAAACTCGATTTTCTCGGAAACGAGGTCTTTAATGAAAAAAATTTATTGTTTCCTTTAAACTCAGTTTTACTCCTTAGTCGTTGGTACTTTTGGATTAATAACACATACTGTCGACTTTACTTAATAAACGTTCGACGAACGTTCGGTGAAAGTGCTCATTGTCAGAGCAGATTATGACACTTGCTTTGACGACTGTGTGACGATGGTTACTTCCATTGGCACGCGTGTCGCATAGAAAGCAGATAGAAAACAGAAGGAGGCTTTTCGAGGCAACGATCGACTCATCGCGACCATAAGGTGGCCCCCTTTTTAACGTCGAGGCCGTACAATGGTTTGAGATCATACGCGATCGTATCACGCGCGGCATAGTAATCGCAAGGTCTTTGCAACAGTTCTCAAAGAATTCAAGGTGCATCCTCAATGACGATCGCTTCTAATTGACTTCTTCTTTGCCATCAGATACCATCGTTTTTTACGACACAACGCGAGATTTCCAGTCACGAACTTTCCCAAACAGTTCTCGGTACTGTCATAAATTCTAAACCCTTAAAATTTGTGATTCGGAGGAAAGAATACAACAAAACTTAACAAAATAAAAGATATAAAACTTAACAAATAAAAAATATAAAATCATTGTAAAAAGTATTAAAATTAACAAAAACAACGAAATGTATAAAATTTAACGAAATAAATGAAAAAATTTGAGATTAAACAGTGAATGTAAAATTTAATAAAGTAATAAATAAATTAGCAAAGAAAGTTGAGGAAACAGTAAGATAAGAAAATAATTAATCGACATATCGTTGATATTACCATGAAAATCATTTTTTTTTAAATTACCACATGCACTATTCACAGTTGAATCATTTATGTCCTCGATGGTACCTGAAAGAACATTTTACACTTCAGTATGAAAGTATAATTCTATCCATTACCATCTTATTTATCATTTTACCATATTCTGTTTGCTACATAATCTCCGATTTTGTTTATTTGCTTTTTTTTTTTCTTCGCCGATTTTGACGAGATACGTTTTGTTGTCAGGAGCATGATACTAAACAATTTTTTCCCTATAATTTACGAGTTATACGCAAAAATATTTTTCAAACTGACTTGTATAATTTTATATAATTACTTATAGAACTTATATAAATATTAAATTAATATTAATTTTTAAAATTAAATATATATATATATATATGTATATTATATATTATTTATTATGTAATAAATAAAATAATAAAATTTAATTTTTTTTAATATATTTATGTTCAATTATATTAATAATAATTGATAATTTTATAATAAAATGAAGTATTATTTATCAAATAAATAAAATAATAAAATTTAATTTCTTTTAAATATATTTATGTTTAATTATATTAATAATAATTGATAATTTTATAATAAAATGAATGATTTATGAATTTTCAATAATTTTATTAATTATTGGACTGTTGAATATTATAAAAAATTCAACAGAAATAATTAGAATTTTGTATCGTTCAATTTTATCTTTACCATCAATTATATTTGACTTGGATTTAAGTCAGGTTTAGTACGAAAAATGTAACGTTAAATGAAATCCAATGCGTATTTGAAGATTGAAGCTTGGTGTACGATATTTTGCTTTGAAAAGTAAGCTTTGAAATTCAAGATCCATTGCGAGAATGTTGCACGATCGAATTTTAACAAGTGCAGCACGACTTTTGCAAATTTAATTGAAAGAAGTATGAATGACGTAGCGATACAATTATTTATAATAACAAAATTAGCATTAATTCTGATTATAATAGAGAAACCAATTGTTAAAATGAGATAAATGATAATTTCTACCAATTAATTAAATATTAAAACGAGAGAGATTTAAATATTTTCTAATATTTAGTGAGAATCTTGCTTATTATATGTAACAAATTATATGCAACATATGTAACAAATATTATAGATATTCGTAAACTGTAAATAATGAATAACTTAAAAATAACAAAATTACCTTAATTTGTGATTTGACGATACCAATTTACAATTAAATTAAACGCATATTAAACGCATTATCGGATAATGTGTTTCAGTCAATTTATAGATGTGCAAAGTAAAAATGCGACATAGATATACATATGTTGAATATTCTAAAAAAAAAAAAATCATAATGAAAATATGAAATACGAGGAAAATCGCAATTGATTTATCTGGCGCTACGTTGCAACAACGGATAAAAATTTCTCTCGCGAATCAGCATCTGAGTTATTGAACAAAGCAATTTACAAATTCTATCATCCACCCGATATTATTCCGTATTTACGTATTTTTGTGTTTGAAATTGTTAGTCACAACTGTCGATATAAATCCAACATCATCATACTGCTAGATTTACGCATGGCGTGAAACGGAGGAAATATTATTTCCGGAAAATTTAAGTGAACGTACGACGTAAAGATGATTTATATATTTTTGTACCATATTGAGTGATAAAATCGAATAAAACTGTTATGAAGGAATCGTTTGTTTACACGTATGTATATATTTTGTATATATTTCAGAGCTTTTTTTCAATTGACAAATACATCAATAAAATGGAAGAAGAAATACTTTACAATATTTCATAAATATTTAAATGTATAAATATTTTTAAATAATATATAAATATATAAAAATATTTTTTTAAATATTTTCAAATAATATATGAATATATAAAAATATTTTTAAATATTTTATAAATAATATATGAAATATTTTTTTAAATATTTTTAAATAATATGTAAATATATTTTTTTTGAATATTTTATAAATAAATATAACGTTATATTTTATTCACAATGTTAAAATATTAATATTTTATGATCGTAATACGATTTAAATTTTTTTCTTTTTGAAAAATATTACGGACATGGAATGTAGAAATTGCATGTCTCATTAATGTTGAATTAATTTTTAGTAAGAAATCTTCAACAATGTATGAAAAGATAATTAACGAAGAACTTTTTGGAATTTTAGACTCACAGAATTATAGAATAAAATTATAGATAATTGATCAGGTAAATAATTAAAATTCATTGATGAGGTTAAATTGTCGAAGGAACTGTATTTCGATATATACAAGAATGACAAACTATAAAAAAGTTTCGTACTGTTTATGCAAATTGTGAAATAATTAATTAATAAACGAAAAGTACAGAATTATAGAATTAAATTGAATTAAATTAAATTAATAGAATTGACTTGACAATTAATTTAAAGAACTGAATATAATTGAATAATAAACTTTGGAATTATAGATTGTTGTATAATTTCAATGTGCAAGAATGACAAACTATAAAAATATTTCATGCTTTATCGGAGCATGAGAATTTTTAGACCGACCTCAAATTTCGTAGTATATTTCCCGAGCTCGGTTATATGCAGCGAGCATATTATAGGTATAATATTTCTCTCTTTATTTCCCAACCGAATTATCTCCCTTGGGAATACCATATCTCTATCGAAACCATTCTACATTCATCCAAGATACGCAGCAAACATATCCGTTTCTGTAAATTTGAAATTTCCTTACCGTTAATCTCGCTGATCTTTGATGTTCGTTTCTTGTAGTTCAGTTAAAATTAACATACTGGGTGGCCACTGAAAGACTGAACGATATAAAATAAAAATAACTTTTACAAACACACGTTTTTCTAATTTTTTATTATTTTATTTGAAAATGTGATTGATGGATATTTTTCAGCATTACGTGTGAGAAACAACATTCCTCAAATGACCATTTTCCTGCTCACAGGCTCTTTAGTTTCTCAGTGGCCACCCTGTAGAACTTAATTAATATTTTATCCAAGAGTCGAAAAGGAAGGTTTCTGAATAGATTCTGTTTGAAACGTGGATCGTGTAACTATTTCCAAAAATGTTTTTGCGTTACAAGTCTCGATGGGAGCAGATAAATAAAAATATCAGACGGAATAGAACTTGTGAAATATAGAAATGAAAATTTTCCTGTGTGAGAAACAAATAATTTGTTCATCAATGTGAAAAGAAAGTTCTCAATATTTGTAGCGAATATTGACAGTATTGGATAATATTCAATGAATATAAAAATGGATTTTTATCGTACAGATTTTGAAATATCCAGGCGTATTACTTCTTTCTACAAAAATTCCACACGAACGAAATATACACGTTTGAATAGAATTTTTGCAAGAAACGAAAAAGAAATCTGTTAATTTCGATGCCTGATTTTATTCTTTAAATATCATACGGATTAAAACGGAGAACGAGCGTGTTAATTACGACGTAATGTGCGAAATGTAAGTTTCGGCTTGACACAAAAATTTATAAAATTATTATTACTAGAATGCTTTGAAAGTGCAAGAGTTCATAAAAATTCACGTAATATGCAGAATAATATAAAATACCCAAAATGTAATGCTCCATATAATAATCAAAATAGAAAACTTTTTCTGTTTTTAGTTTCTTTTGTCTAAATTTTATTTATAAAAATTTGAGTTTGAATAAAAATCCGCAGCCTAATTATTACTGTAAGAATATTGGATAGGCAACATTCTCGATTAATTGTCAAAATCTTGTTCATTTATTTTTATATTTTATTTATTATTTTTTTATTTTTATAATTTGGCCGATAGGAATTATTAATTGTCCTCTATTTTACAGTTGCGTCTCATGAGTTTTGTTTCAACTATTACTGTGAATAAATAAATTGTTCATAAGGTGGGAAATATCTATTAGATCATAAATTCGTTTCTTTGATTAACAAAGTAACGTCCAATTCTCTTCAAAAACTGTTCTTTATTTTTCCCAGAAAATATATTTTTTCGACTTTTAATACTTTTATATATTAATATAAAATGTTTTGCGTTCTTTTTCCTACTGTGCACCAAAAATTCATTTGAATTTTAAACAGATATGTAAGTTAGAACTTTATTACACAAGTGTTTGTAACATTGTGGTAATGACATAGTTATTTACGATCAACAAGAAAACGTGGCATTTTCAAAAAAGAAATTTGCAAACCATTTTTGACACACACGCTCGATATTGTACTACATGTAAATTATTTTTTTTTCATTGATGAATGAAAAAAGTCCTTAGAACAAAATGATTTTACAATTATATTTTAATATTCTAAAGTAAATTAATTTTAAATTACGATACGATTAGTAATGTCAAACAAACTTTTATTTCAATCCAATAGCAAACAGATATTTAAAAATATATGGAGAACGTGCAGACAAAGGTAATGAGAAATCTGAAAAGATCATTTCTTTTAAAAGAGGATAAATCGAATATGAATAATGTTGAAAAGTATATAGGAATTGCGTTTGAGATTTTGTTTATTAACGCTTGTGTTAAGTTTTCTTATAAAATTGTATACACATACATATGGGCCGTTGTTTTTGAAAATATTACAAGTCCACTTTTGGAAAAAGATGAGTTAATAATAGATTTAGTGAAATAGATAGATATCTTCTTTTTAT
The DNA here is from genome assembly GCF_011392965.1 of Frieseomelitta varia. NCBI lineage: Eukaryota > Metazoa > Arthropoda > Insecta > Hymenoptera > Apidae > Frieseomelitta > Frieseomelitta varia. The sequence continues at coordinate 140,998 of NW_025110460.1, read as the reverse complement.
ATTTATAATCACACATGCAATGGTGCATGATTTCTTCATAAATTAATCAAAAGAAGTTTAGCTGTAAAATGTTGTCGCAAGAATGTCTTTTTTGAAAGTGGAACAAGTCCATTCGTAATAATCATAATTGAAACAACTTAGTAATTATTGATTATCACGACTTCAGTGTAAAAGTTTTCAAAGTTTTTCACACTATGAAAGCCATTCTCACACGCGTTCTCATAATCCAGAAAGGAAATACTTGAATACTGAATTGAATTTAAGAAAAATGTATAACTTGTAATTATAAATTATAAATATAAATATAATATTATTATATAATTATAATTATAAATTATTTATAAATTGAAAGATATGTTGAATGAGGTTCAAAAGGGATGACTCGCACAAAATTTTCTACAAAACCTCTGTGAAAGAAAATGCACCATTTAAAGTTCTTTATTTATTTGGAAAATGAAGAAGGCCTAAAAATTTTAGCAAAATTACTATGTTTCCATTATATAAAACTTCAAGACCTATAACAAGAGAGAAATATAGTGATATGATGAGTTTACTCCCTTGCATAACTGCCATTTGCCATAAATACTTTACACCTTGCTATAAGTGTAAAGGAGAACTAAAATATAAATAAATTTGCTATTATTAGTTGTCTTAACAAAGTGATTTATTTTTTACACTTGTTTATTTATATTTTCTTTTATAATATAACTAAAATTAGTTCTTAATAAACTCGATTATTCTTGTACTTACATGCCTTCATTTTAATTATTATTTTTGACATTAGAAAATAGATTTCAGAGAAGCCAACTTTTATAAAAATATAGATTTAAAATTGCTATTGTTTTTATTTTTCATAATTTGTTGTTATTGAAAGTGGCACAAGTCCATTGAAGTTAAAAAAAAATCGTTTATTTCCTTCAACAATTTTATTAATTATCATTGCACAATAAAATTTAACGATTTTAAACCATAATTTTAAAACCATCGCCCGAATTGATTAACGTTTGCCAATATTTTTAAATTGATTCAAACGCAAAAATCTTAAGTATCTCAATATATGAAAAAAATGGATTTATACCACTTCCAAAAACAATTTCGTATTATTAACATGTTTCTGTAAAATAAATTTTTAGAAACGAAATATGCTGTCAAATTGCAAATAACTTTCAAGTCTCATCGCACACATCTTTTCGAAGAGGCATTTATAATTAAACTGCAACATTAAAACAAATGATCACAAGGTTAGACAAAACTGGAGAGAATAAAATCGCGACATGAAGTTTATTCAGCGATTCATAAGTGAAAGTAAGAGTTCTGTGAATTTTAAACACAACGAACGTGGAGATTTGGTCGATTATAGAATTTGTGAGTTTATATTAATTATTTATTTGTGAAGTCATTTTCTTTAAAAGTCGTGGATATTAATTGTTTAACAGACACCGGACATTAAACGACGAATTAAGCTGAAAAAAAATGAGAAAGGGATGAGGGCTTGATCGTAAACGTTCAAAAATCAATCAAAGTACTCCTGGCGCTTATGCGATTGCATACTCGAAGAAATATGTTCATGCAGACTGAAAACAAAAAGGACTGTGACAGTCGCTGTCGTCAAATGATTTAGCACTTTGTTAAATGAATAGATATTTAAAGTACTTACGCAAACGAGAGAAAATGCAAATGGAAACCAGTTTTTCCTGTTCTCTCGTTTTCTACCAGTTCCTGCAGTTTTTTTTTTTTTTTTTTTTTTTTTTCTTTTTGAAGCTGTGTGAGTATTATACTGTGAAATAATCACTTTTTGATTTATACTTACGTTATCTCTTTCCTCGAAAATGAGCAAATTTTTCTCGTTGAATGACACGAGTGAACATCAATTTCAATGTTCATTTTTCTTACAAAGTGCTAAATCATTTGTAACAGCAGGTATCGCGATTTCCTTTCATCCACCATCTTTCTCAAATGATCATACTAATTAATTAAATCGAGCCACTAGTTGGAAACTTTACCCAAATTCAGAAATATCGCCAATTGATAGTGGAAATCTTCTGTTTTGGTTTCCAAAAGTTTTTTCTCATTTTCATGTATTCATTGCAAAATTCGCTTTTATGAAGGCTGCTAAAAAAACGTTGCAGCCCATTTCGAGAAGTATGCAATTGCTGGATCATCCTCCGTTCCAGTTTCTGAGCAACACACATCACTGGCCAAACTGTCATGCCCGCCAGTTCTGTCTGGCAATTCGCTTCAACTCGCGTGTCAGATGTAGCAACAGCGCGTGATCGTGTAACCGTGTGCCGTCATTAAAGACTCATTTAATAACGCGGAGTGCATACCTGATCTAACAGAAACACAATATCACGTGAAACGAACGTCGTGAAATTTACGCGATGCGAGTGCCGCGCATTCGTTTAACAAAGAAAGAAACATAACAGATGCCTGCGCCAGGGATTCGTTTCTCTCACAACTGGCGAATAAAATGTGTGAATAAAAAATTAGAAAGATTCGCTATTTTTTTTAATAATTTCTTTTTACAATGTTATAATAACGTAACAATCTGAGTTTTAATCTCTTGCGCTGGCAACTGAGCGCGGACCATAACGAGTGACCGAAACGTGTACGATAATTTGTCGCTTTTTTTTTCTTTTGAACTCGTCGATATGATATCACTGGATAGAAATTATTGAAAAGTAATAAATTTATTATTCTTTTGTTTGGGTTATACTTAAATATGCTTAAATGAAATGAGAAAATGTTGCAATTTTTGGGACAAAAAATTCTCGACATGCGTAGCACGTCGTTCCAGCGCAACAGATTAACGTTAGAATTATCGACAACTAAAGATTAGAGTTTCCATTCGAAGAAATAGTAAAACTTTGTAACATAGTGTAAAGTGTGCAAGCTTTTTTTAATGCATTTCACGAGAGATCATTCTCAAAGAAAAATAACAAAATGTAACATAATAGTAAAATTTTGTAAAAAAAATATAATAGTAAAATAAAATAATAGTATAATAGTAATATAATAGTAAAATAAAATAATAGTACAATAGTAATATAATAGTAAAGTAAAATAATAGTACAATAGTAATATAATAGTAAAATAAAATAATGGTATAATGGTAATACAATAGTAAAATAAAATAATAGTATAATAGTAATATAATAGTAAAGTAAAATAGTAGTACCATAGTAATATAATAGTAAAATAAAATAATGGTATAATGGTAATACAATAGTAAAATAAAGTAATGGTATAATAGTAATACAATAGTAAAATAAAATAATGGTATAATAGTAATATAATAGTCTAATAAAATAATAATATAATAGTAATACAATAGTAAAATAAGATAATAGTGTAATAGTAAAATCTTGTAAAAAAAGAAAGTAAAATATCGAAGAAAAATTATAAATCTGAAATTGTAAATGAACCGTTTCGATCATTTTGGTAACTCTGGTGTTAAACTTATCGTGGTCAGAAAGGTTCCCTAGAATCACTGAAATTTAAATTTCTTTTTGTTTCGCTAAACTCATTTTTAAAATATTGCAACGAATACTACACTCTGGACGTTTTATAATATTTTCACATACGTCTTTCTCGTATCTTTATCTGTCTATCAATGACTTTTATCTTTTATCTTCGCATTATACAAAAGTAATTTCCAAACTTTCTAAAGAAGGTTCGATGTTGTTGAAATAATTATGAATTATAATGTGTTGAAATTCATGTCACCAATCGGAAGAGCGCGAAGGATGACTCGGATCTAAAATGTACGCGGTGAACATGTTTTGATGCTTGCGTGTAATTGTATGCAATCCGCGATGCAATTAGTCTCTTTAATTGGAGATTATAACAGTCTAATGGTAAAACAGTATAAAATTAAAATTTCAGAATGACGTGGTGAGTTCGAAACTCGGAATGAGCGGTCGTATCGTGAAAAAAAAAAACTAAATTAACATACTAGCATCGTTGAAACGGACGGAGTCTAAAGAAAGAGAAGGAAACATTCTAAATGTCGTAAACAAAATAATGAAAAAAAAAAACTCGACTATTCTATCGAATGTGTTGTATATCTAAAACAAAATATATCAACTCATTAATAAATAAACTACATTTCCAATGAGATTTTTAATTGACGAGCAGCACTTGAGTTATTTTAATTTACGTATATTTTGCTTTATGTTAACAAAAAGTAAGAGTTTAAATTTTTCGCAAGATAATAAATAATGGCACTTTATTATTCATTAAATTACCGTTGGTTTGTTATTGAAAGAAATGTAGACCAAGCGGTGGATTTTTATGCATTTGAAATTATTAAGCATATAATTTGCTAAAGTTACCAGAAACACTTAACGTAGAGTATTTAAAATTTAATGCAACATTTACTAGAAAGAGATTTCTGTTCTCTTTAGTTATGTTTGTACGATTTTTAAAATTCATAAAAATTTCTAGTAATTATTATCCTTTTAATTTTATTTCCTTCTAGTGAAGCTCGTTAATCTTATTATTATAGTTGAAATGAGCAATTTTCTTTTTTTTTTTTAATTTATGATTAACATCGTATTTACCTTCTGGTTATTAGCGACGGCTAGGTACTGTTTCCTTCTTTTCAAGACGATTATATCTTATGGTAGATGTTAGTTTCTTTTAGATAATTCAGGACATTTTCTATGTGTTTCTGTGATGTCAAGGCTGCCGGTGAAGTTATTTTGTATTTTTGCCTTTGAGCGTGGTACTTGCTGCATTCAAATAGAAGATGATTGGTTGATAAAATTCGGTTGCATTGGATACACATTGGGGGTTCTGTTTTTTTAAATAGACACTCATGTGTGAGTTTGCAGTGTCCTGTTCTAAGCCTTGTCACGACTATTCTGTCTTTTCTTTTCATGTTGTTGGTAGGCATTGTTTGATAGAAATCTTGGGTTATATTATGAGCTTTTGTTTTTCTGGAGGTGTTCCATATTTTGTTCCATGATTGTTTTTCGGCATGGTGTAACGTTACAACAAGGTCTTGATAAGGAATTCGTCTTCGGATGACATCCGACGATGGCGATGTTGCTTCTTTGGCTGCTATGTCAGCTTCTTCGTTACCTTTGATTCCCTGGTGAGATGAAACCCAGGCGATGATTATGCCTTTGTTATTGTTGATGAGGCACGTAAAAATATGTTGAATATGTTTAGAATGGCTTCATGTTTTGTTTTACCATTTATGTTTTCTATTGCTCTGATTACGTTCATGGAGTCTGTAAAAATGATGGACGATTGAGTATTGTTGTTTTTGTGAAAAACTTTAAGAATTGCACAAGCTTCTGCTGTGAAGATGGAAATTTTTTACGCATATTTCCACAGATGATGGCAAATCCAACTCCCTGGTCAGTTTTGAATACTTTTTTTTGATGGTTTGGATATTTACTGTATAGTTGTTGGAAGCTGAAATAAGCAATTTGTACGTGAAATTAGACGGAAATTATAATTTGAAATTGTCTCGTTCAAAACACTTGGCAGAAATTTGAATAGAAATCTTTGTTAACACGACTAAAGTTAACACCTCGACTTTAGTACAACATCTGTCGAAAAACGTGAGATGATGTATCAAACGCTATCAATCAATGCCGAAGCTTTAATGTAGAAGTTTGCTTTGTCATGAAGGTTACAATACCTCACGTTCTTTTTTGTTGATTCGGTTTTCTTTTGTTTTCAATTGTATGATTAATTGTATCACACACGCGAAAATGAAATTGACACAAAGTGAAATCAATAATGGTATTATTTTAATACTGTACCAGTATATTTTCACATTGAAATATTTCTTAAAAGCTAGATCATCTTTTGATTTTTATAAATTATATTCAATTTTTCCCTCTCACAGACACATACACTCGAATCTTCAACCATGTGCGCTTAATTCAAGCAAACACTTTCAGTCCCACAGAGAGTGTAAAGTATTCTCCATTGGGATATAAGTATTAAATTCTGTTCAGCTACAGTTCCAATAACACGTTGGTACCTTTGCTAACGTATTCATCAAAAAGTTTCCGCAATAAGAACGTCAATACATAATTTTGCTTGCTGTGATTAACTTTTTTGATATAAGTGACATGGATTAGGTTACAAACATACGTACATTCCCTATTCAAAAGTCTCGGGACAAGCACTATATTTGCTTCAAAACTGGAAAAGTGAAATATTTTGGTACGATAATCTATAAAATGTTAATTTCACGTTAACGATTATATTATAAAATACACGTGAAATTTAATGTTCCATAGGCAATCTGGATCGTTCACTCCTTGAATAATTTCACTCGTAAAGCAAAGCAAATTCCTATTCTTCTCGAAAAATCTTTCAGAGATCTGACTTGAAAACTGATTATCTAACGTAGTTGAGGCTACGTCGAGTATTCCAAAATATATTTTTATATTTTTCAAAAGGTAGAAACGGTGTGAACGTGAACGACTCAGTTTTCTCATGGACAGTGCGATAATACGTATAATTGTCCACGATGAAAAATTTTATTATCCATGACAAACATCGACTATTAAAAATAAAAAGTAACTAAATTTCCAATGTTCGAAGCACTATATTTTGCTTCGAAGTTGGAAAAATGAATTAACACTTTGTATGATAATCTCTAAAATGTTAATTTTGCGTCAACGATTGTATTATAAAATACACGTGCAATTTAATCCTACGTAACCAGGATCGTTCCCTTGAATAATTTCATTCGGAAATTTTTCGAAGCAAATTCCTATTCTTCCCGAAAAAGATTTTTAAAGATTTAATTTGAAAACTGATTGTTAAGTATTCGAAAATATTTTCACATTTTTTAAAAGCGTGAAACGATAAAAAATTTAGGCGCGAACAAAAATACGCGAAACAGTTCGATTTCATAATTTTTATAAGAATTTCCAAAAAATATGCATGCACGCGCGTATAGGTTGAGATGAGTAAAGTGAACAAAAAATAAGGAGAACAAATAGATTGTATAGAAAAACAAATCGATTGACAAAGATTGCAAAGAAATCAACCAGATCGAATAAAAACAAAAAGCAAACAGAGAAATAGAAAGAAATTACAACAAAAAAAAAAAAAAAAGTGGAACGCTTCTCTCGTCACGCTTCATTCATCGAAACACACACTCGATCGTTCTTTGTAACAACGATTGCTGGTTTGACCCGCACAAAATACACATCACCAGATATATTTTACATATTATAAGCAACGACAAGAAAATAAGACAGAAATTAAATTCAACTTTAAAGAAATAATATAATTATAAAGAAATGTTGGCTGTCATCTGAGAAAAATCCATGTCTTATCGTTTTTATTATGAGATTCTGACAACTATGTTGCCAAGAGTGTATAGTAAAAAGTTTTTGTTTCACTCGCAACGTGACTATGACAATCTCATAACTGCGTTTTATTTATCAATACTACGATAAAGATTTTCTAATTAATATTGCATAATTGTAATTGTGTTCATTTCTTGTTTACTGTCTAGAAATTTAATTTATTGTATATTTACCTAAACACGTGGAACGTATCTTTGAAATTAAAGCTAAACTATATCCATGTACATGGTATCGAATACAAAAACAGTGACAGTAGTAATTTATAGTGAGATCTGTAAGATAATTCAATTAGTTCGGCGCTTGTGTATTTTGTCTTGATTTTCAATCAATTTGTACCATGACTATATACAGGATGGACAACGTAGTAAATATCTCTGTTGTTTTTAGAAATATGGATGAACCTTGTTAATAAAAATTATTCAGTACTGAGAGGACCATGATATAGCAGTAAAAGTTTTTTTTTTATGAAGAAATCTCGAAGCTTTCACGTTCACTTTTTCAAGTGGAATGATATACGCTGCTCACAAAAATTAGGGGATATTTCAAAATGGATATGAAGCGATAAGAAAAAGAAGCGTTTGATTTTTTTTTTATTAAACAAGAACAATTTTCTTTGACTTGTCGTTTGCTTTTCTGACGTTCTTGTTTAATAAAAAAAAAAAAATGAAATGCTTTTTTTTATCGTTTCATACTTATTTTGAAATATCCTCTAATTTTTGTGAGCAGTATATTTTATTCATTCATTAATGAATGTAACACACACATGTATGTCAGAAAACTCTTTGCAATCCAACTTTTTCTCGACTAAAGTTTTACTGATGACTGAAAGGAGTATTTCAAGTGCAAAGGGTTAACTTTAACTTTATAAAATTTGTGCATGATAGACAAGGACAGTGTCAACACAAGAATACTCTCCCTGTCTTTCTTCGTCTTTTATAGAATGTTATTTAGAAATATACGGTCTCTAAAAATAAAGATATTTTCCATTCATGTACTCATACTACTACATAGTAGTACATAAAATATTACAATATTTATATAAGTGAAACATTAATGAATCAATAAAATTATTAATAAAAATCAGTAATTTCTGTGTAATTACCAAAATATTTTTTGCAAAAAGGAACAATAAGAGTTTGAAAAAATATATCAAGTATAAATCATTTATTTGCAAGCTAAAATTGTCAAACAGAAATTATACCTATAATATATACCACGCGAATGTTAATTGCTATCAACATAACTGGACATATTTACAATACTAAACGTTATAACAATTTCTGAATGTCACGTGTATTTTCTGCATTTTTACATCCTGACATTTTCCACAAGTGCATAAAAATCCATCTAATAATTAATTAAAATAATTTGGTAATTAAAGTAATTTAGCAATTACTAATAACTAATTGTGGATAAAATGTTGTTTCACCAATGATAATTATACTCGTCATATAAAAAAATAAATTGCCTCCTACTATAAAAATTAAAATTTTCGACAAAATGAAAAATGTAAGTATTTTTTTTTTTTTTATTAAAATAAAAAGAGTCAAATGGGAATAATAACTTCTTTAATTTTTACGACAATATTAAATGAATTAAAATTAAGTTTGATAAATTAAAATTAAAATGAGGTCGTCATTTTTTGTGAAAATTTATACAAATACACGTTACGAAAGCAACGTTACTATAGCACAAACTATAATTTAATTAATAATATTTGATAATTGCGATAAGCATATCTGTTCTGTCTTTCACTGCAAGATACACACTTTCAAAATAAAAATGAATATTTCTCTACCAATTTTAGAATTCAATTAAATTCAAACACAGGTAACTTCCAGCTACGAAATAAAAATGTCTATATTGCCAACTGTCAATGATAAAATCATTTTATCAACATTAGAAGCAAATCAACACGTTAGTACAGCATAAATCTCATAAATCGGAAACAAACTGTACTTAAGGAAGTATTCTGGTAATCCGGCTTAAAAAAATTAGTTTCTTTTCTTTACATTTTCATTTACAAAGTATATGCTTTCAAAAATGTCTATGCAAAAGAATTTGTTTGAATTCGTAAAATTAGCATAGTTATAGATGTTTAAAGGAAACGGTAATATTTTTGTACAACGGGTAACAAAAACTTCAAATGTGTTTTTCTCAAAAAATATTTTATTTTACAATATTCTTATTTATACTATTATTTATTTTCATATTATTATTATTTTATAATATTTTTTAATATTGCTCGGTTGATTGTAAGTATGAATATTTTTGTACGGCGGATAACAGAAACTTCAAATATGTTTTTCTCGAATCCATATTTTTTAAACTGGCTGACGGGATATCTCACGTTTTACTTGACTCAAAATTTGGAGGAGATTTTCCCCGGATATACCTTTATCGCATGAACCACGGATTTCAAAGTCTGATGTTTTTTTCTTCTATTTATTTTTACCATTCAAAAGACGAAAAGCACAAGGAAAATCACTGTTTCAACTTCAAAATACTGCCATTTGTTTCTTAATTTTCGAAATTTCGCTGTTTCCGTGATTCATGCGGTAGCCATATTTATACTAATTAAGATGCATTTAGGTTTTTTTAGTTTCAAATAACCAGATGGATTGGAATTACCAATCAGCCATCGAACTCGTTTTCAAAAAACATGCTTTACCCAAGGCTATATAATTTCCACAACTTTCATTAATTTCGTTAAAAAAAAAAATTGTAAATACTCTTGAAGTATGAATAAATCTGTGTGCGAAAACTGCATACCAAAATGTATCATGGTTTCCTTAGAAAAAAATTCCAAAAAAGTCGATCGTTGTTTTTTCAAGCCGGATTATATAGTTTCTTAATTCGAGTTCCCCAGTGACAAGAAAATTGTGAACGACAAATAGGAGAAAGCAAACTATTGAACGCAGTATAACATTTACTTAGAAAGTAATAGAATTTGCAGTCACCGTTAATTAGCAGATTGCGCAAATGTACGGAAATGGAAATCAACGAGCATCACTTGGACCAGCTACTATAATTAATTATAAGATATCGTAACCCTGCATCTAGATTAATTAGATTCGTTCGTGAGCAGTGGATCATATACATGTCTAAAGCGTCTGCACTGCACTGGAACGTAATTTAATAAAGCTTTCGACAAACATTTTCGCAAAATTATATTTATTATTATTCATGAAATATATCTCGTTTGTGAAAAATAAAGCTGAATATTATTTTTGATGAAAAATTTATTACACTTGTGAAATTTATCAAACTTTGGTGTAAAAGGGAAGAAATTCTGTTATGAACAAAATTTGAAATTACCTCGTTATGTTATAGTCAATGCTGGCCATGTTTACAGCAAAAAAAAAAAAAAAAAAAATTTGAAATAATAACAATGAAATACCGTTTGAAAATTTATTTTATTTGATACAATGATACAGTGCAAGTACATTGAAATTATTTATTTCAATCATACGAGTGGAAGTTGTTAATTAAAATAATAATTATTTAAGAAATATGTTGGAAACTATTTTTTAGAATAATACTTCATGCTTTGAATGTATTATCCCGAGGGCAATTGAAAAAATGATATGGAGGAAAGAGCAAATATTAATTAATAACATTATTTTAATTTCAATAGTATTTCAATAGTAATTTCAATAGTATTATTTCTAAGAAATGACTATCCTGTCGCTGTTGATTTCAAACGTTTACTCAATCTGCCATGTATGCAGAAATATAAACATGCATAATTACTCGACACAGAATTCCATTCATGTATAAAACTAAACAATGTTGTATTGAAATAAACAACAGGAACGATTTCACGAAAATAATATTCAAATGTTTCGTTGCACGAATGAGAGAAATATTCATATAATAAATATTCAAATATATAATATATAATAAATATAATATAATACATATCAATAATATATAATATAATATATAATAATAATATATATATAATACATAATATAATATATATAGGAATAATATATAATACATTATATATATAGAAATACTATATAATACATAATATAATAAATATTCAAATTCATGTTCAAATAATTATTTCAAGTCATGAAAAGTACGTAATTGAAACACATTTTATATTATATATATCATACATTACATATGCTTGTAAAATCAAGTAAGTTTCAAGTAATATTTCAATCGATATAAAAACAAGTAATCATTTCAGATAAGTCAATGAAAATAATGTTTAAATATATTTGTATTTTACTGAGTACTGGTTGCAGTTTACGAATCATAGATTATAGAAAAATACTTCAACATGATTCCACGTGTAAAAATATGTCAAATAGAATTTCTTCGTTTAAGACTCTGTTTTCGAGGAAACTGAGTTTGAAAACATGTGAAATACATTTGAATTTCAAATCCAAACTGAGAAAACGTAATTAAAGTTATTTCAAGTGCAGAAGAACGAGTAAATTGTAAAATAAAATATTCCTGTTGAAAGCTTCGTTTTCAAGAAAATATTTAAACATGTTCAGTTAAGAATTGGCTTTCAGGTATATTGATCTTTCATTTATTTGTGGATTATTCAATTCCAAATTAGCGAAATTATTCGGAAATTGAATCAAACCTGAGTTTTCAAAATTGACAAATTTTTGAAAAACTTTTATTCTTTTCTTTCGACTTCTAGAAAACATCCTGTGTGCATTATTATATATGCAGTTATAATATTCTTTGTAGAATACAACAGCAGAATATTATTTTATAATAATGTAATTTATAAAATATATTTATAATTATAATATAATTTATAGTGTGACAACAATTAAATCTGAACTATAAATTATAGTATTAAATATTATGTTATATTATATCTAATTTTAAATTAGATATAATATTATTATATTATATATAATATTAAATATAAGTATATAATATTAAATTATATTATATTAAATTCTATAATATTAAATATATTATATATAATATTAAATTATATTATATAGTATTAAATATTATATTAGTATATTATATTATATCTAATTTAATTAGATTTAATTTTTCCAATTTCTCTAATCTATTATAATTTAATCGAATTTAATTTCACAGAGTTTAGTAGTTATTTGAAGCAAATGAAACACGCGATATTGACTGCAATTTAACAATTATAATCCATGAATGGAAGAAACTTTCAGAAAAGATGACAGTGAGATTACCACGATGCTATTTCTCAGTTGCGGATTAATTTTGTCTTGGGATTTCGTTCTGGAGAAAATCGAGTGTTGTTGATAATTAAGAGAAGATTACCGTGCGTGCAAAACCATGTTAAAAAGGAGTAAAAATTGTTTCATTTCGAGCTTTATTGAATCTTGGACCACTCTGTGTGTGTGTGTGTGTGTGTGTGTGTGTGCAGGCACGGACGTCGCGACGCATTGCCCAGAGAGACACAATGTAATATCTTTTCGCGTCTGAGGGAACCTTTGTTTCGTATATTCCGCATTTTGGATCCGGCTTTATTTGCCGCAATGTAATTTCGCGCGAGGAGAGTGGTTCCGCTTGTAATATGCACGACGACGTCGCCGGATTTTTTGAAATTTTCCACGCTCGTGTCCTCTCGTGTATTTCAATATTTTCTTCAATCTTGTATCAAGTTCGAGATGCGGGCGAATTTCGTTTCGAAATTTCGGGCTAAAGTTCAAAAGTCGCGGAGCGATTTTTCTGACAGAAAGTATGGTTCACTAGTTAATACTAATCAGATTCATGCGAAAGAATATCATCTTAGACAAATTCTTTCATCTAGAATTCACTTTTTTTTCTATCGAATAGTTTTATATTCGAAATTTTACTATCACTAACAAAATGTTACTAATAATACTAATAATATAATAATAATAAATAGTAATAATAGTAATAAATAATAATAATAATAAATAAGTAATAAATAGTAAATTAGTGATAAATAATAATAACAATAATAAATAAATAATAAATAGTAAAATAGTAATAAATAATAAATAAATAATAAATAGTAAAATAATAATGTAATAAATAATAATAAATAAATAATAAATAGTAAAATAATAATGTAATAAATAATAATAAATAAATAATAAATAGTAAAATATTAATAATAGATTTTTCTTTTACTAAATAAACCATTTTGTACATGTTGTTACATGCTTTTCTTTTCTTTTTGTAATTTCAAGATGTTACTAAGAAGAAGAAGAAGAAGTTATGCGCGTATAATTTTTCTGTAAATTGAAACATTTCTGCAAATGAAAATAATTCAAGGCATTTTGGAAAAATGAAAAAGAACAATTTCTAATTCAAGTGATCTCAAATAAAATAAGATGACGATATGAAAGGGATTGATGAGTGACTTAAACGAAAGTCTGAGGATTTTGATCTTTGAATTTTATATTGCAATTGAATCTATTTATATTTGTACAAAAAATAACTTGTGAATTTTTATTTTTCCTCATAGAAGTTATTAATTCGAAAATTATATTTAGATTTTTTATTTCGTGAATATTTATTTTTTAATCGTAGACATTAATCTTTTTTTTTTTGATTCGACAGCAAATAAAAAATTAACCTGGAAAAAATACTTGAAAAGCAGTCATTTCTGATTCTTGGCAAAGTTCCTCACGCGAAACGTAGCGTTTATGTAAGCGACAGAGAGACAGTGATTTTAAACTCGATGAAATAAGTTCGGTAGATCATCCTCTGGCACATGCTGTAAATAAGAAAACTGTGACACTCTGTCGTAAATGTCGGAAACTGTGACATTCGTTGTTTTGTCGTTGATTTAATACTTTGTTGAAATGGATATTAAAAGTACTTGCGAAAATACATGAAAGAAGATGGAGAGAAAACAATTTGTGGATTCAACTATTCGATGGGGATATTAATTCATTTGTACAATTTTTGTGTCAATTTGACAAACGATCAAATTAAATTCGGAAAATTTTTTGTGCATAATTCGCAAAATTTCGATTTAAAAATATTCCATTTAGTATCACATTAATTTAAAAAATTTTACTTTAACTGCAATCAATTTTTCTTTCTCTTCTGAATACAATAATTTATTCACAAATATAATCAGTGCAACACCAACGAGCACAATCGAGCACAATCGATGTTGTATTGATTTATATTTTTACATTTATACAAAGAAATGTTGCTCATCGAGGAATAAACAAAATACAAATGAACAAAAATACATCGATTTTTCATTTTCTACGGAAATTATTACCGTTAAAGTGTTAAAAAAATCACGAATAATACATTGTAGAATTCAATACTGATATTAGCATTAAAATATATATATATATATATATATATATATATATATATATATATATATTACTATAATACTATATACTAACTATACTAATATACTATAATACTATATACTAACTATACTAATATACTATAATACTATATACTAACATACTATAATACTGTAATTATAATACTATATACTAACATACTATAATACTGTAATTATAATACATTATACTAATATACTATAATATTATATATTATTAATATACTATATTACTATAATACTATAATGCTATAATACTATATTATAATTGTAATACTATATATTACTATTATACTATAATACTATATTATAATTGTAATACTATATATTACTATTATACTATAATATTATAATTATAATACTATAATACTATATATTACTAATATACTATAATATTATAGTTGTAATATTATAATACTATAATACTATATATTCCTAATATACTATGTATACTAATTTTTAGTAATATATATATATTATTTTGACATTGAACATAAATTTGATCGACTATATTTCTTAAAGTACAGAGCACGTTACAAAAGGATTTTACATGTTCCTTTACATGTTCTCGTGATTTCGTAACCGTAAATTATCGTTTACGTGCTTTTAGATATTGAATTATGCGTTACGGGCATGCATGTACAGCTGCGACCTGTCTAATTCTATGCAGAGACCACGACATAATCGAGGGCGTTATTGATAAATTCAATAGCAGAAAATTATCGAGCAAATTCCCCTTGCACATCTTGATTCGAATCAACGTTTATGGTCGAATCAGAAACCAACTGTAAAGTGGCAAAGTTAATTTCTTGCATCTACAATAAAAGCAGTGTGAACATTCTGATAAGAAGTAATAAAACAATCTTTTAGAAACTTTTGTTTCGCAAAAAATATTTAAATATAGACTTCGGTCAAGTAAATAACAATTCTTTTCACGGAGATAGACATAGGAGTTTGTAAGAGAATTATAATACAACAATGAATATATATTTCATTCTGGGGAAACCGTAAAACGATTTTGAAGTAAATCTAATTAAATTAATAAAAATTAAATTACAGTACAATTAAATAACAGTTAAAAATTATAGTTGAAAATAATGAAATTAAAGTTAAATTACGGCTGATCTGTTATAATTAAACGTAACTATAAATATAACTACAGATTATAATAAACGATACTACGAAATTATAACGGGATTCACCGTGTATGTGAGAAGGAACGAAATATTCATGCTCAATTATGCGATGAAGACGGTTTTTAGCTGGGCGATTCGCGAGATATTAACTGTCAACGGGAAATTTACGCGTTCGAGTCACGGTATTCGTATATCACTTCCCATCGCTGTGCTGCGGATCTCTTGCACGGAAACTTGCGTTCGCTGCAGTACGCGCCACGACATAGCAACAGGGTGGTCCATTTATATATCCACCTAAATATCTTTTCGACTTGCGACGATGCGAAAAATATTTTTCACTCAATATAAAAGGTATTGAAAGGTCGAATATATAACTGGTAAGAATATTCTTTTCCCAAGGTTATTTTCTTACTTCTTTTTGGGAATTTTCAAGGTCATTGATGTTTTTCTTTCATGTAACTATATTTTATATATTTATATTATACTATATAGTATACTGTAGTAAATACTATACTGTACTATGCAGTATACTATATTACTATATTATGTACTACACTATACTATGTAATATATCATATTACTATATTATATAATATATTATACTATAGTATACTGTATAATATACTATATTATTATATTATATACTATACTATAAAGTGTGCAATATCACTATATACTATACTATACTATACTATACTTTACTATATTATACAATATACTGTATTATTATGTTATATACTGTACTATAATATATACTGTAATATATACTGTACTGTAATATAGTAGCTATATATTATATACTATACTATAGTATATTATATTACTATATTATATACTATACTACATTACTGTATTACATACTATACTATACCATTCTATATTATAAACTATACTATACCATTATAATATACTGTATTACTGTGTCATATACTATACTATGATATAGTAGCCATGGTATATATTATATGCTATACTATGGTGTAGTAGCTATAGTATATACTACACTACATTACTGTATTATATACTATACTATACCATACTATATTTTAAACTATACTAAACCACTATAATATACTGTGTTACTGTGTCATATACTATACTATGATATAGTAGCCATGGTATATATTATATGCTATACTATGTTGTAGTAGCTATAGTATATACTACACTACATTACTGTATTATATACTATACTATACCATACTATATTATAAACTATACTAAACCACTATAATATACTGTGTTACTGTGTCATATACTATACTATGATATAGTAGCCATAGTATATATTATATGCTATACTATGGTACAGTAGCTATAGTATATACTATACTATATATTATACACTATATTTTTTTTATTGTGCGAGTGTCGCATTTCGAAAAGATATTTAAGCGTCCGCAATTAAAAATGGACCACCCTGTACAACTTCTACACGGCTCCATCGCGATAATGCTCGCATCGATATTCGAGCCGCGATTCTAGATACCCCTTTCCCGAAACTTACGATCGTTTCAGAGCGCAACAAGAATCCCCGAGCGCTGATAATAGTGGCTGGGCGTGGTCCACGAAAGAGTAGAAGAATCGAAATAGTCCTCGTTATCGAGTAGCGTTGCCAGAACGAGGATGATCAATGAGAATTTGAGTAAATAACGTGCTTGTGAAGGAAATTACGCTAATTTTAAACTACAGGAACTTGTTATCAGAAACTTTATATCTGAGGAATGAAAACTCTGTTAGAGTGCAATTATGGTTACGTATGTATATCGTAAAGTAGTGTAGGAATACGTCAAAATAGTTTGCTAAAGTAGTTTCGATCTAACACGAAAATAAAATAATATTTAAACGTAGCAATTATGAATAATTTGTAATTTAACTCTATATTTTTTAAGGAATACACATTTTTTTTTAACTCTACATAATTATATACATAGTTTAACATAATTTAACTCTATATTTTTAAAGGAATACATAATTACTTGACATAATTTAACTCTATATTTTTTAAGGAATGAACATTTGTTTAGACTTTAAATGTGCATTACATATTTTAAACTTGAAATCTCGTTTGTAGCTCAGTTAACAGCGCTATCTTTTGAGATGTAATAAAAGAATTATAAACATTTTAAATTTTCTTATTTCGAACGTATTTCTCTGCTGTATAAAAACTGCTATTTCTTATGTTGTGCAAAAATGTTCGAACAGTAAGCAGTATGTACTATAGGTTTGTATACGATTACATTCAACTCATAAAAACATGTTCTCGTTCGACACGAAACAAGAAGTTTTCTACACATCGTTTTACTTTTCGTCTTTTACTCACTTCGTGTGCAAGCAATATTAATTACGGGAATGTAGTTGAAATATTTCAAATTACGAGTTGCGAAATTTACTCGAGCAACGACGGACAAAAATATTCGCACATCCGATGAAAGAATTGTCGATGTTTAAAACTGTTTGAACCTGAAGCGTGAAACACAATTTAGTTGGCCTGTTTCAAAATCTTTAAAATTTAAATTTTGAATTCAACTTTGAACTTTAACCTCTACCGCTGAAATGACGTGCCACGTCGAGAATTTTTTGTCCGAGAATTGCAACATTTTCTCATTTTATTTAAGTATATTTAAGTATAACCCAGACAAAAAAAAAAAAAAATAATAAATTTATTACTTCTCAATAATTTCTAATTGTGTACGGTTTGGTCACTCGTTATGGTCCGCAATCAATTGCCAGCGCAAGTGGTTAAGTCTTCGCCAGTCTTGAATTCTTCTTTCCCAAAAATATTTTCACATCACGTAGCAGATGGAAAAGAGAGGATGCTTTTCCTGTCGAAGACTGTGAAAATTTAAACGCCTTAAAAGTCGTTGAAAAATTTTTTTCGTGGTTAGATCTACCATAATCTCGAAGATTTCCCCTTGTTGTACGTTCCTTTTTTTCATTTTTTTTTTTTTTTTTTTTTTTAATTTTAA
>NW_025110460.1:113964-122231 GCF_011392965.1 Frieseomelitta varia | reverse complement strand
TAATTTTCCACTACATATTGTCAAATAAAGGAAAATTTTATACATATTAAATTTTCCTCGTTTTTCATTTTTTTTTTTTTTTTTTTTTTGAATCTTAAATATTAGAGTCAAACTACAAAAATTTAAGAAATCCTAACATCTTTAGCCATTTAATCCCAATGTTCAGAGTTCAATAGAATGGCGAAAAATATGATACAGCAAATTTTAAGAGGAAATCTTTAAATTTTTGCAACTTTCAACAACAAAGATATCCTTGCTTTCTCTCACCTGTTTTACACGATGTGAAAACATCTTTGAAAAAACTGACAATGTAATGTTACGTGACACTTTTTTTTATGAAGTTATAACCATAATAAAGTATCGACAATTTTCTTTCGGCCACCACTTGTAAACAGAGATCACAACTGTTATAACAGAAATGAAAAAAAGTCATAGAGTAATGATTGTATATCTGACTGAAATATTTTTGGTTAAACAAATAACGATTACAAGTGCCAGAAAAAATTGTTTCGTTGCCGAGAACCATTATTGATGAGAGATGTTAATTTACGCGAGATTTACGTCAGAGAGTAAACCTCTGTGGTTTTTAAAATGTTGCAATATATTTGCGGAGGATTGTGCCGACTAGGCAAAACAGCACTACACAATTTATTATACATTACATGGAATATTCATTATTTATATATATATATATATATATTGCTTCATATTTATATTTATAATTATAATTTTCTTCGTCGATAATTGTTGTAAACAAATACATTACATGGAATTTTCATTATTTATATATATATATTGCTTCATATTTATATTTATAATTATAATTTTCTTCGTCGATAATTGTTGTAAACAAATACATTACATGGAATTTTCATTATTTATATATATATATTGCTTCATATTTATATTTATAATTATAATTTTCTTCGTCGATAATTGTTGTAAACAAATACATTACATGGAATTTTCATTATTTATATATATATATATATTGCTTCATATTTATATTTATAATTATAATTTTCTTCGTCGATAATTGTTGTAAACAAACACATTACATGGAATTTTCATTATTTATATATGTTGCTTCATATTTATATTTATAATTATAAATTTTCTTCGTCGATAATTGTTGTAAATAAATAGAATTTGTTTCATCAGTGACTACCGGCAACAAAAAGTATTTTCGATACTTTTGCAACTGTTATTTGTTTAAGTTTTTAAACATGTAATTTTTTTGAAAAATTTTCTTTATTTTATAATATTATTAATAAATTTATAATATTTTATATTATAAATTTCGAGATTAATATTCTCAACTTAAATAACAAACAAGTTTCTGATTTTTTTATAAAAAATTCTTGAGGTAATTGTTATTTTTGGTTATATTTTGATCGAATATATCGAATTATCTTTCAACCCCTTTCAATTTTTTCCTAGCAATCTTTTTCAAGATGCATTAACAAATAGTTGATGTGGAGACAGCTTTAGTATCATGGCACACGAATTGGTGTGAAACACTCTTTTATATTATCGTGAATATTTACGAAACTGTGGTTAAGATAAGTTGAGTTGAAAGTTGCATTCCCTTTTATGGTTTGTATTGTGATCGTAAAAAATTGTCAAAATTTCTTTGAATTATTCTATGCAATGTATTTTAATTTTAATCTAACTTTGTCTGTATTTTATACAATTTCTTAAATATTCAAGGTAATACGAAAAATTAAGATTTCTTTGGAAGGGTGTTTTCATCCCTACAATTATTTTTCAACGGAAAAGAAATTGTTAACTACAAAACTATGAATTGTCACTTTGTGAACTGCATTTGTGTAAAATTCCAAATTTTTCTTCGTCGAACTTTTTTTTCTCGGTTAGTATAGCAGTAAAAAGTAATCGAGATTCAATTGTCAGTTCACAGATTTATCAGCGTTTCTCTCGTAAAAATGAAAAAAATGGAAGACGAATAAATAATGCTATTCTTTTTATAAGTAATTTGTGAAAATTGTTTTGTGTCTCCACTATTTTTTGTTTTTCATTTTCTTTTAAGAATAAAATATTTTAATAATAAAGGTGACTTCAATCTTTTGAACACTCTATGTTTCTTTACATTATATAAAAGCATAAATCAAAATGAGTTCATCTGCCATAAAATGATCTTTGTGGTCATCTCAAGGCCAAATTTGGGAAAATAATTTCGAATATTTTATAAATAATTTAAAATGATATTTTACTGTTATATTATTATATTTATACTTTATTTTATTATAAATAATTTTATAAATAATTTAAAATGATATTTTATTGTTATATTATTATATTTATACTTTATTTTATTCATTTAAATTTGTATTTAAAATTTAATAAACTAACTAATATTTACATTACTATTGTATTATATTATTGTATCTTATATATTGGAAATATTCCATGTATTAAATAAAATCTTTAAAATTGTTGACTTTGTTTGACACTCGAAGTCATGTGATACATCTTACGATCGTTTTCCGTTTAGAAAACTAAACATTATTTTTTAAAACAATTTAATCATTATTTTTAAGGCTATTAAGAGAAACTGTTGCTTCCAAACAGAAAGAAAAATATTACAACTTTTCTCTCCAAACATAGTCACCGACGTTTACGATTATTTTTAAAAAACAATTTAATCACTATTATTGAGGCAATTAAAAAAAACTTGCTTCCAAAAAAAAATATTACAACTTTTTTTTCCAAATATGGTCACCAACGTTTACGATTATTTTTTAAAACGATTTAATCATTATCTTTGAGGCAATCAAAGAAAAAACTGTTGCTTACAAAAAAAAGAAAAAAAACATTACAATTTTTCTTTCCAAATGTAGTCACCAACGTTTACGATTATTTTCCAAAACAATTTGATCATTATTTTTGAGGCAATTAAAGAAAAAACTGTTGCTTACAAAAAAAAGAAAAAAAACATTACAATTTTTCTTTCCAAACGTAGTCACCAACGTTTACGATTATTTTTCAAAACAATTTGATCATTATTTTTGAGGCAATTAAAGAAAAAACTGTTGCTTACAAAAAAAAGAGAAAACATTACAACTCTTCTTTCCAAACATAGTCACCAACGTTTACGATTATTTTTCAAAAACAATTTAATCACTATTATTGAGGCAATTAAAAAAAAGTTGCTTCCAAAAAAAAAAAAAAAAAAAAATGAAATATTACAACTGTTTTCTCCAAACATTATGAGTTTACAAGAGAAATGTTGGCCAGCAAATCCGTGAACACCTTCCATTGGCACATATCACATCGCAATAAAAGAAAAAAAAAAGAAAAAAAAAGAAAAAGAACGAAACACGTCTGTTACAGCAAAGTGAAACGAACCGGGTACGGCTACGTTTCCGATTATTCGCGATATTGACAACGACGAACGTTCGAGAGCGATTCAAAGAGGTTTCGCGCAACTCCTCGCTGCGATATTCGCGCGACGACTTCTCGGATGGAGAAAAATTCAGAGTAGGAACGTGGAACTCGTTCGAGATATCGCACACGCACACACACACACATACTTGAAGCATCCGGCAATTTAACGTGATATTTCAGATTCCGCGGCGTATTTCGCGTCTTTCGCCGGTTACCGGTTGAAAGAAATTGTTCTCCCGCGAAGGTTCTTGCGCGTTCTTGCATGGAGGAACTATTCCCCGTTTAATAATGTCGTTCCATTCGTTTCGTTCGGTGGTAAATTAAAAGGATAATGCGTCGACGGCCACCCTTTTCCTCGTTTCCACGGGGATTGAACCGGACGTTGGAGCCCCGCGCTCTTGGAAATTCGCTCTGAACTGAAATTGGATTTCAGTCGGACCCTGGAGTTTACATATTTGAAATATTATTTTAGAAGATTTTTATTTTATTGATAATTAACTCTTGTATATAAACTTCAATAACAACAACACGTAAATATAATAATTTAAGTGCATCATTATCGCGGACTATCAAATTAAATAACAAACGTCCCTAAAAAGCTGCCATATTACTTTTATTTTAATGACTCAACAATTTAATTATAAAAAATTTTATTCTTAAATTAATATAATGGAGTATCTAATCTTAGTTTATTATTCGATTTTAATATATTTTAATGTAAAAATTTATACTATTAATATTAATATTAATTTCACCTATAATTATGAAATTTAATATAACAATTATTTTTACTACAATAAAAATTCATAAATTTTTGACTTGTTTAACAGCTATTGCACATTAATTTATCATTATTAATTTTAATTCGTCTATTTAATTTTCATTAAATTATATAGAATTTTTTATTAATTTTATTGTATATACATATATATATATATATATATATATATATATATATATATGTATATTTAATAAAAATAAATTACATATGAAATATTAATTTAATTAAAAATTTAACTATAATTATATTTTATTTATATTATTAATATTAATTATTATTAATTCACTCTGCTTGGATTTTACCGAATCGAGAGTAATTGCACGAATTATCGATACCAGGAGTTGTTGGTACATTTCTACATGATATAAAAGAAAAATAACTTTTACAAACACATGTTCTTTTAATTTTTTATTATTTTATTTGGAAATATGATTTTTTTTCAGTATTATGTGTGAATTTTCATCGATTTCAAAGTAATTAATAATTCAACAAATCAATAATTTACTTCCTTACGTTCTTAGAAAGTTTCTGAATTTTATATCAGAAAAAACGAAAAAAGTATGTTTATAGATTATTTATAATGAATATGTATATTATATTTATACTGAATTTTTATAAATTAAAAATTTTTTTATGAATTTTTCAGACCTTTCAGTTTTTCAGTGGCCACCCTATAGTTTGCCGACGCTTTTCCCGAATTTTGGCTATCTTGCCACATTCTCTCTTTTTTCTCTTTGTCTCTCCGATCGTTTGTGTTTCGAGGAACGTGAAATTTAGTATTTCTTTTTATTCATATTCGTGTTATTATGAGAATACAAAACGTCAATAGTCGAAATTGCGAAAAGCCGCTAAACTGGAAATTTTACCACCAGAAATTAAATATCTTCTTTGCGTTAATTTCATTTTTAATGCTGTTGATGATACGAATTTTTATTATTTTAATCGATAAAAATATCTATAAACATATGTCTCTTTTTAATATAAAATTCAAATTATTCTCAGAACGTAATAAAGTATTTTTTTTATATAAAATTCAAATTAGTTTCTAAGAACGTAAATTACTCGATTCGTTGAATATGGATCATGTACTTTGAAAGCAATGAAAATTTATTTTCTTTCATTTTTAGATATTGATTGTGCAACGAAATTTCAGTCATCTAAAACGAATTAGGATTTAAATTATAAATAGAAATTTCACGTATTTAAACACACGTTAAAGCATACTTTTCATTTTTCAATTCTGACAGAAAATGGATCCATACCGTTTTCAAAATTAATCGCTCTTTTTCGTCTTTGTCGCTATATAAAATTTACAACTATCGATTTGCGGATCGAGTCTTCTTCTCTACAAACAGAATTAAAAAATGCTTCTCTGGTCTCGATAAATTTATCTTGGAAAATGTTAATTGAACGAGAATGTTTGATGAAATGAAAAAATGTTGAATTGAAGCGTAGATGAAAAGATGAATTTACATTCATGATTGTAGCAACGTTTACAAATCTCTTTTTCATTAACATCCTTGCAAACTTTTTTGGAAACTTTATGAACAGATCAGATAAAAAAACAAAGACACAAACAAGAACTAGGTATAACATATAACAATATACAATTTCAAAAGTGCAAGAACAAAGTATACTGAAAATTATAAATAAGCGTTAAAGCTTGTTAGTTTCTTCTGTGGTGAAAATTAGTATCTTTTATATATAACAGACAATCAGTTTTCAATTAAAAAAATAATTCATGATTGTTACTCCGGATTGCGTTCAATGAAGAATGACATAGAACATTGTTTGTCCAATACGTACTAAAAATTGTAATTAAATTTTTTGTCTAAAAAAGCGATCATAAATTATTAACAAACATCGAAACAATATTCTCCTAATCTAGTTTTACTATTTATTGACAAACTTCTATTTAAAAAAACAAGCTGAAACAGAAACCATATTCCAAACTCTGAACTGCCAAAATCGTGAAGAAGCAAATAAAGTATAAATTAACAAAATGTATCACTCATACAACAATAATTCTCGACCTAATTTTCGTCCATCACCGCAAATTCTGATCAAACTGCGGATTTTCGTGCATTTATAAAGAATTTAAAAGCGCGAAATTACAGCGTGCATGTCATATGAAAAAGAAATGCAGTATATATTATATATTATGTGCATTATATATTCAATATATATTACACATTATATATTCAATATATATTATATATTATATACATTATATATTCAATATATACAATATATATTATATATTCAAAATATCGCTTCCTATGAAACGTCATATGAAAAAGAAATGCAATATATGTTATATATTATATACATTATATATTCAATATATACAATATATATTATATATATATTCAAAATATCGCTTCCTATAGTGTGTATTTGATTCGTGAAATTAGTCCTCTTTACGACGAATAAATACTCTCAATACCAGTTGTACGATATTTTTTTTCACTCTTTTATTAAATATTCTTTTAAATGTTACAATTTCTTTCTTCTCTTTTGTCGTTCTAATCTTAATATTCAAATGTCACTGAGACGCTGGAAAGAAATCGTACAGATTTCATTCTTTGAAACGATAGTGGATCAAGTCACGAAAGAAATATTTCAAAAACAAATTTTTTAGGGATGCTTGAATTTTTACAATTTTCGAAAGAAAGAAGAAGGTATTCTCATTGCATGGTGTAACATCGTCTTTGTGAAAAAACTCGACACTTAAAAAGTAGGGATTCTGTGCTTCGAAATTAGGTCAGATTCTTCTCCTGCAAAGTTTAAATTATCGACAGTTTCTCATCATTATTTATTCGTGCTCTTCATTGTAAATAATATTATAAGTTTACATAATTTTTTTTCATTTCCTCCGTAATTTTGTTCTAAACACAATGACAATCGATATCGTGTCTCTTTCTTTTATATTAGACAATCATCGTATATCAATTGCAGTGAAACAAAAGAAATATTTGAAAGTGTAATTGAAATATTGAAAGCAATTGAAATATTCTTATTGAATTGAAATACTGTTTGAAAATTTATCTTGTCTGACAATGATACATGCACAAGTATATCGAAATTATTTATTTCAAACGTACGAGTGGGAATTATTAATTGAAATGACATTGTTAGAAAAATTATTATTTAAAATATTTTTTTATTCCTTGAAACTTGCACTGATTATTTCAAATATTATTTCAGAGGGAAATAAACTGAAGAAAGTATGATGTCAAGTAGTATTTACTCAACCTGCGATGTGGGAACATTTACGTGTCGCATACATAACTATTTTTTAAACAGAATTTCATTTATGTACAAAAATGAACAATTACGAACGATTTCGCAAAAGTAATATTGAGATATTTCATTGCACAAAAAGAAATGACGTTTGTCAAGTTCATCACGAAAAATACGTAATTCTCTATATACTAGTGTAGAATCAATAGAGGGAAAAAAGCAGAGAAAATTATTTCAGGCAAATAACTAAAACACTGTAGAAAATAATCTTTATAAATATATTTACATTTTATTTGAAATATTATCTTACTCAGAATTGCTCAGTTGTCGAGTGAAGTCAATGATTTTTGAGTAATATTTCAACCAATAGAAAAAAAAAGAACAGAAAATTATTTCAGACAAACAAATAAAACACTGTGTAGAAAATGAACTTTATAAATATATTTACATTTTATTTGAAATATTATCTTACCCAGCATTGCTCAGTTGTCGAGTGAAGTCAATGACTTTTGAATAATATTTCAACCAATAGAAAAAAAAAAAGAACAGAAAAATTATTTCAGACAAACAAATAAAACACCGTGTAGGAAATAATCTTTATAAATATATTTACATTTTATTTGAAATATTATCTTATTCAGAATTGCTCAGTTGTCGAGTGAAGTCAATGACTTTTAAATAATATTTGAACCAATAAAAAAAAAAGAACAGAAAAATTATTTCAGACAAACAAATAAAACACCGTGTAGGAAATAATCTTTATAAATATATTTACATTTTATTTGAAATATTATCTTATTCAGAATTGCTCAGTTGTCGAGTGAAGTCAATGACTTTT
>NW_025110460.1:88824-113926 GCF_011392965.1 Frieseomelitta varia | reverse complement strand
AAAATTATTTCAGACAAACAAATAAAACACTGTGTAGAAAATGAACTTTATAAATATATTTACATTTTATTTGAAATATTATCTTATCCAGCATTGCTCAGTTGTCGAATGAAGTCAATGACTTTTAAATAATGTTTCAACCAATAGAAAAAGAAAAGAACAGAAAAATTATTTCAGGCAAACAAACACAACCTATCACTCGATTCTCTACTTGTCCACCTAAAGGAAAAAATCAAACACCATTGGAACAACGAATGGAAAACCTTAGTGAAACCACGATTGTTAACCATCAAAAATGACTTCTACAAGAACGTAATACCACCCACTCTAAAAAGACGTGACCAAGTCGTAATGTCAAGAATAATAATAATCGAACATGCGAAAATAACACACAAATACATATTCACTGTGCAAACCGATTCTAACAATAGACCACGTCATACTATAATGCAAAGTATACCTACTGCTAAGAAAACAATTCTGAGTCAAGCCCACCCTAAAAGACAACCTAATGGACTGTGGAACATCGTCAAACCTGCTACAATATCTGAAACGCACCAAGATCTACAACAACATATAAAAAAAAATCCCTCCTTCTGATGTCGCTAATAACCCATGAAGTTGACGCGACAAAAAATAATTAATTTAAAAAAGAAAAATTGTGTAGAAAACAATCTTTATAAATATATTTACATTTTATTTGAAATATTATCTTACCCAGCATTGCTCGAGTTCAGATGAGCGAAGCAAGTCAAAAAAGTGTGGAAAATGAGTTTGTTATAAAAGTAGTAAATATAAATTACACTCGTTTTGGTATGGTCAAATATAACGTTGCATATATTTCGTTTCGCGTTGATAAAAAGTTGAAAATCAACAATGCATCGTAGTTGAATAATGGCTTTACGATTGGTTTACTGTTTACACAAGTTGTACTGCCATAATTACGAAACTACATTCTATTCTCAATTTAATTAATAATCGCAGAAAAGTGCAATTTCTGCAAAATTGTGAAATATTGCTGCTTTTGCCGGAAAGAAATTCCAAAGAGTGAAGAGGCAATTTGTTCACGATTGTTCAGAAAATACAGAAAGAAAGAAAAAAAAAAAAAAAAAGAAACAGAAATTTAACAACGCCGCTGGAAAATTAATGCGCGTATTTATCTTGAATTACACCGGGAGGAACTTGGTGAAAAGTTGTACGGTCGTACGAACGAACGGGAAAGAAAAGAAGGGGAAAAAAAAAAATTGGAAGCAACCTTTTTGAAATGGAGGTAGAAAAGTTCATATCCTCTTAAATTACTCGCATAAAAAGAGA
Source organism: Frieseomelitta varia (assembly GCF_011392965.1). Classification (NCBI taxonomy): domain Eukaryota; kingdom Metazoa; phylum Arthropoda; class Insecta; order Hymenoptera; family Apidae; genus Frieseomelitta; species Frieseomelitta varia. Next base: position 112,612 of record NW_025110460.1, on the reverse strand, counting down.
GAGAGAGAGAGAGAGAGAGAGAGAGAGAACGAAAAAGGGAAAAAAGACGAAAAGAAAATGGCAAAAGGATTTTCCCTTTTTTTTTAAAAACAGAGAAAACGTCTCGAAGTTTTGATGAAAATACCGCGTGCATTAATGAATAAAATCTTCAAGCGTATCGAACGTGCGAGAAAAAGCGGCCGAGAAGAAAAACTCTCCGTGACATCGTGCGACTTGAAAATTATATATTCATACCTTGAAAATATTTATTGGCTCATTACTTGTAGTAGTTTCAACAACAAGCCGTTATAAAAACAAGTCGTCAATCCGATTAATTGTTTACGATTATTATTATTTCAGGACAGGTATCCTTTGCTTTATAAGATTCTGGATTTGAATTTAATGTTTGAAATTTGCTTTTTAACCCATTGAAAAACCAAGACTGTGCAATATTTCACTTTACTGCTGTTTCGAATTAATTCGCGTTATCAAGTTTTATTTCTTAAATGTTGGGATTACGAAATATTCATCGTTGTGTCTTCCAGATTTTGCAGTTTTATAAAATTTTAAAACTTGGTCGTTAATGGGTTAATTTACATCAAATTGATAAACAATAATTGATTTTTCTTCGTAGCGCTAGAAATATAACAAGGTAATAAAGAATTGTTTAAATAATCACGCGAAACGTACGATAGAATTATTAATTTAAAATTAAACGAAACTACAGTTGCCTAAACAGTCTACTTGAAATTGATTCCTAAATTTTTAATTGGAAGAAATATCAACAATTATTTTATGAACGCGTACGTAAGTCGAGATATCATCGATAATCGACGCTTTTCGCTTGTAGAGAAAATCGAAATGAAATCAAAGTCGGTATGGATGAAATCTGCAAGGAGATGAAAGGTTGCGAAATCACGCCAAATCTTTTCGGTGATGCGTTTTCTGGTCGTTTATGGTGACACATCGTTTTCTACACTCCACGCGGTGTCTCTTCCTCTTCCGTTTTTTCTCTTTCTTTCTTTTTTCTTTTTTAAGAATCATCGAGAATTTCGAACGAATGAAAAGCAAAAATAATTATTCAAATTCTTTTTCTGCCAATTAATGAGAACTTACAAGTTACTAATTACTCTTTTCTAACAACAAATCTATTTCCCATATTTCAATTGTAAATCTCGTTTTTAAACACGATCGATTTTTATTTTTATTAACATCGCAAATAAATTGATTTGTACATTATGAATATTTTGCAGTGTATAAATAGTCATGAATCTATTATGTAACATGCAACGTTGAAATTGTAACGAGACACTGCAATTAGACTGCAGATTTTTATGTAAATTCGTATTTTCGTAAAGCTAATTGGACAACTAAAAGCTAAGTAAAAGTTTATTTGATTCATTCAACGTTATTAGAAAATATTAAAACGAATGTGTGTACTATATTTTATTATATGTATTTTGTTATATATTTGTATATTGTTGTTCCTAGCGAATTTCAATTTGTTAAACGTAAGAAAATATTCATAAAGATTAAAACCAATTTAGAAATGTACATGGAAGCTGAAAGATATTTATTCAAAAACAACAGCTGCATCTGAATAATCAATTATTCATAGCTAAACGACGCGTACATATGCAAATTCATATTTTTATGAATACGCCTGAAGAACATTGTAGATTCTTTAAGCAGAAATTTATATTATTCATAAAAGCTATAATTTTACATATTTTATACATTTCAACGTGTTTTGTGCATTTCTATCCATTAAAATTTATGAATTTAATGAATTAAAATTTATTTAAAAACTACCACCGTATTACCATATTTAATAAAATTTATCTCGACGCGATACAGAGTTCACTGCGTTGCGTCGCACTGGAAAACTATATTTAACATCAATCATGTGTTTCATAATTTTTGAAGGAACAATTCAATTAACTTAAATAATTGCAATTGTTTGCTGAATGCGCAGTCTTTGCAATTCCACGAATTTCACCAGTGAAATGAAATCGCGATTACTCACGTTGCACAGCGCTAACGACATTTCTCAAATATTCTACAACAATGAAATACATTCGTGAGTGTATTGTGCGTGAAAGTTTGTACCTAATCGAACAGTCGAATCGCAGCAGGAAGCCGGAAAAGTGTGAAAATATTATGCCAACGACTTATCGTGAATCGACTGTGTGTCACGTATAATTGACATGATTGATGAACACGAGCAATGAAAATGGTTCGATTCATCTTGACTATCGGAGAGCAGAATGTTTATCCGACAGCTGCAGGGCGTTCCCGCTTTTAATTTATTCCAAAGGCCAGATAAAATCGTGGGTGACACGATTGCTCCTCCCGCCAATTCTCCGAATTGTCTTTCGAAAATATAACACGAACTTTGGAGAAATTGCTTTGGAAACAGTTCCCCCCCGTTGTCGTGCTTCGTCAACGTGTCAAGTTGAGAATTAAATTGTAATTTATGCGTGTGTGCGTGTTTATTGGGAAAAGAGTTAACAGAGTTGAAGATCAAATCGAAGATACAAAGCAACGTGACCAATCGTATTGACTTTATACTTTTATTGAAAATTATTCCTTCTGTTTATCAAATTCGACTGTTTGTCAATTTCACTTTGAAAATTGTCTTTTATAGTTAATTGTGATGTTAAATCTAATACTTTCGTTTAGCTGTTACATCCTATCGAATATCCTAGATTTATCAAATAATTTATTAATTAATTAAATATACAACTATACTGACTGTGAATATTCTAAAATTATCAATTGGTATGTCAAACTTGCCCGAAATAGAAATGAAACAAAAATTTGAAATAAACTCCCAGCAACGTTTCAATGATATACAGAGAAAATCTACGAAATATCTAAGGTCACGCTGTAATTCTTGCAACACTCATTAAAACGAATCTCTGCTGAAGTTTCTCTCCTCTGCTGCAAATTCGTATTCATAAAAATCCTCAGCCCGACAGTGTTACGTAATTCAAGTTTGTTAAGCCGATGCGATTTATTTTCGAATCTTGCAAGTTTTTAATTACGTGGAAACAATTGCGTCAAGTTTGTCAATGGGCTTGAGAGTAATCGACTCGAGGCTTGGAGAGCCTCGGCGGCGCAACAGTGGAGAAGCCGGGAGTTTAAATCAAAAGATTTATCGATCTTTCGCAGCACTCGATTCTAATTGAGAAGCAATGTAATAAACCTGATCAAACGAAGCTAATAGAAAAGGAAGGGGAAAGAAGGAAATGGATAATTTGCAAGAAGCAGTCTGAATACTTACGACAGTCTTGCAATCTTTTAAATTAATTCTTGCTTCTTCTTTTTTTTTTCTCTCTCTCTCTCGATTTCTCTCATTTTCTTTCGATCGATTAAATTCATAGTTATTGTGGGAATATATATCAAATCGCCATCGGCGATGAATTAACGCTCGTTTGCACGTGGCTCGAGCGTGTGTGCTGCGTTTTATAAAACTAACATTTAAAACCGGAGAATGCATTATTCATTACGTCATTTCTGCAGACAGTATTAGAACGTAACCTTGTGTCGAGCTCCGCTGATGCTTATTTCCACACACGCGCGCATACATATGTACACATGCGTGCAACAAAACAGTGTGTGCAGCTCGCTTGGAAAAATTTTAAATAATGAAGAACTATTTTCAAGTATTTGTTAATCGTTTCGTTCAGTTGATTATTTTCTACTTTGCAGCGTGATTTATATACATATTTCCTGTTTCTTAATTATTCTTTTTTTTTCATTATTATTTCTTTTTTTTTTTCATTTTTACAGCGTTTCAACCAATTAAATGAATTAGGAATTAAGATTGATTTTTTTTTCCCCCCTCTTTTTCCAAGTTTCAAATTTTCTTATATTCACGCGTTTGTTACGTAGCGTATAACGAACAGTTCGGAATAAATAACAAAGAGCATGACACGTATTGTAACAAGCATTAATAAATACTTAACGTGATAAATGTAACAAACGTTTAATATTTGATAATATTTATTAAATATTCGAAACGTATTTTATTATTTGTTTTTACATTTACTTGATAAATATTATATTTAGTAACGTTTATTGTATATCACGACAAATATTCTCAACTATATTCTCGCACTAATGATCTTTACACGATTCGTATATTTTATTTTCCTTCGATTGCCTCGCGATTTTATTTTTCAACGAGCAAACTACGACTCGAAGCGTTCTTATTCAAAAGAAGAAAAAGTTGTTCGAATTTTTCGCGATGCTTTCTTCTATATATATATATATATTGGCAACGTAGCAGCGTACAACGTTTGAAAAAGCTCTAAATAATAAAGGACGATTTTTTTCTTCTTGCACGATTCAAATTTGTTTCCCCATTTCGATTACACTTCAATTTTATTCCTCTTTCCAGATAGCCAACAAATAAACTGTAAATCAAAACTGTTTTCTTCTTCTTCTTTTTTTTTTCGAAGGAAGAAATGTTTTCAAATTTTTTCAACGATGGTCCCTTCTCTGAAGGGAATTTTTCTTTTTTTTTTTTTTTTNTTCGACGAAAAAAAAAAAAAAAAGAAAAAAAGAGGAAGGGAGCAACAAAAAGAAGGAAACGTAACCGCTTTTTACTCCGGTTTTGCTTCTCTATTTTAGTTTTAACAATCGCTGGATTACTCTTTCACGTAATCCGCGTAGATAAAACATTGTTTTCTCTGGTAAATTCCTTTTTTTTAAATCGAGGAATCAAATTGATTCTCTTACGTATATTGAATTAAACTTAACAACTGCAATAAAATAAAAGAATGTCATTTCACTTGTAGCATATATACATGTATCTTCTGTTGTGTAATTATCCGGTTTCAATTCGAGACGATAGATTTTTAAATTAATAATAAATAAAGAAATCTAAATTCAAAATCGAAACAAATTAAATTAAAATGATTTAAAATGTATTCATTTTTTGGAACTTGACAGTTTGATAATTGATAGTTAATAAATTCAAGTTCCAAAAATGAATATGATAGTTTGATTATTGATAGTTAATAAATTCATGTAAAAGAAAAAAAGAATTTGTTATAAATGATGTACAATACTCGTTCAACGTTAAAAGGATTTCTAATGAAATATATGAATTTATATTTTGAAATATTACTGGAAATATTCATTTGGCACTTGGGAAATGTCAACGATATCCTCCCATCCAGACAATTTTTCAGACCGTGAATAACCAAAACACACTTTCATTCTAAGAATTCCTAAATTTTAAACTTTGAATTACGAGCGACTCTATTATTAATTCGTACGAATAAATTGAATTTGATAATTACTTCGATCGATCTACCACACGATATTTATTTTCGAAGACGACGGAGAAAGTACATCATAATAAAACGTACAATTCGAAACGTACAAAATAATATTTTTCAAAACAACAATTTCGAACAATCGCTTTCTCGCACGAAAAATACCATCCGGAGAATGAAAACAACAACCGTGTCACTCCGCTAAATTCTTTTCCAAGCGGCGAGTCGAATTGATCTTCGACATGATCGACGCAGCTTGAATTAGAGTTAATAATCGCACAATAAAAGAATGCCATTTTACTCGAAGCGTGTATATCTGTATCTACGTTGTGTCAGCTATCCGGTTTCAAAAGTCATTTAAAATAATATTTCCAAGGCTGCATCCAATTTGTTGTTCTTACCCGGTGCCCGTGTGTGCAATAATACGGTCGTGATTGTGAGCACGGTGATTCGATTTAACAGTGGCTCTCTCTCTCTCTCTCTCTCTCTCTCTCTCTCTCGCGTGCACAGACGTTTATCGATTTAAAATAATAACGAACGCTATGTGTTTTTCCATTTACCAAAGTGCCCATTATGTCCCCCGCCATTACCGTGTGTGTATATATATATAATATAAAATAATATATATATATATATACATACACACGTACACGAACGACATTTTCCGATCTGACAACGCGATTTCTCTATACTTCCAATAAATACGATCGACCGTAAAATGTTTCGAGTAAAATTCAAAACTCTCCGCTTTTATAAAATTTAAACGGGAGAATATCGGAGTTGAGATTAACAGCAAAAAGAATTACGTGTGTATATATATATATGTACATACGTATGTGTTATCTGTAATTTTATATTAAATTTTTCTTTCTTTAGATTGAAAAAAAAAAGTAAATACGTTCCTTTCAAAGATTTTCAGCGATGGCGATTAAATACGATTAAAATAATAAAAAACAGAAGAGAATATCTCAATGTTGTAATAAAAGTTGAATCCTTTTTAAAAAGCTATCGTGCCGTTTCTTTCAAGATCACGAGCAAAAATCGTACGATTAAACATTCACAATGGAATACGCTCATTTGTGAAACGAAAGAGAAAAGAAGAAGAAAAGAAAAAGAAGCAAAGAGAGGGAGGGAAGGAAGGAGCACTATTTCAGCTTTGTAATTTAACTTGAACCTTCTGAAGGCTTGCGTAATATTTCCTTTAAAATCAAAACTAGAAATTAAACCGGAAATCAAGAGAAAATCTAGAATTAAAATTAAACTTAAAATTAAGACGGGAATTAAAATGAAAATTGGAGTGAAATTTAAAATTGAAATTGAAATTGAAATTACAGCTGAAAATAAAGTAAAAATATATATATATATACTAAAAACTGAAAGGCGAAAATAAAAATAGAGATAGAAAGTGTAAAATTAAATATTAAAGCAATAAAATAAAATAACATAAACATTGAAGGCAAAATAAAATAACATAAAATAAATGTGTAAAGATTGGGTGAAAAAAGAAGTTAGATAAATTAAAGTAAAGATTAAAATCAAAATAATAATAACAGTGACGTAGGATAAAGAAAAGAAAATATAAAGTAGGTTTATTAAGAAATAATACTGATAAGAAAAAAACTGTATAAGTAAAATTACGACGGAGAATACACACATACACACACACATACACACACAGACGTGCACACATACACGATACATGTATTATTGAAATCGCAATTACACGTGCAAGCAGGTTATTTAAATAATTCATAACGCTCATTTATAGAATGATGTTTGCGGAATTATATTCCGTTTTTTTCTTTTTCTTATCGCGAATTCCACGTTGGCAAATATATGATACGAGAGAATTATTTATTCGCTGGAGAAGAAGTTACATTCGCTCACACAACTTTCCCGGACGTGCTGCATATTTAATTAGCTCAGCAATTCGACTAACTAAATACAGTTTTGACTGTTCGTGACTTTTCCAATTAGTAAATGAGAGTGGAATCTGTTGTTAGTGCAAAAACGAATAATATTAGTTTTCCTTCCTTTCTCTCTCTCTCTCTCTCTTTCTTTCATATATATTTCGTTACTATTAATATACACATGTACATCAATTTTATCGTAAATCGATAAATATATTTCCCGAAGATTCCTCGACGAGCTAAATTTAGATCTTTCGAGCTCGAAAAACATTTTAATGTCTTTCTCCATCAGCTCGTTAATTAAAAATTAGAAAGTTTCACGATTATTTTTGTTGATTCATCGACAAATATCTTTTACCGCACGTATCTCGGCTTGTTAATATCACTATTTCAATTAGTATCAGCAGTACTATTTCATAATTGAAAAGAGCAATATTCCCGAACAATTCCCCGAGAAAACCGATTTTGAAAAACTCGCTAGATGAACTCTTTCACAGGACTTAAATTCCATTGATTTTCTGAAATTTCTTTTGACGTGCGAATTCCAAATAAATTTCGAGTACGAATCCATCACGCGAGAATGTTTCCTGTTTGAAAGGGGAAGAGATTCCAATAATTTTGTGAAAGCTTGTAGCTGTATAGCAGCAGAAAAAAAAAAAGAGATAAAGAATCTCGTCAATCAAAGACTCGATCGTTAACCAAAGCTGACGACTGTCTGAAATGTCTGTGAATTTTTGAATTTTTGAAATCGAATTTCCACTTCTTCTTCTTGCTCCATAGTGCGCGACGTTTTCGAGCTAACCAGCTTGTAAACAGTGAAAATGACGAGCGAAGGGGTGCGCTTAATTGACAATGTCTCGATAGTGGAACAGGCCAACCCCTAAAATCCACCCTAACATCCAACGAGGGATTTCGCTTGTGTCCTGCAGACCCCACCTTGAAGACCATTTTTACATCTGCCACTCTGCTACTTTACAAGCCCCTGCCTCTATTAACCTCTCTCCTCTCTATCCTTTAAACCTAGCCCCATTTTGCATATCTCTTTTCTAACATTTTCGCAAACTGCGCGAGGCAGCGTGCATTTAACCTCTTGCGCTGGAATTTTTTTATACCAAAATGGCAATATTCTCTCTTTTTCTTCTCAGTTTTAAGTATATCTAAGTATAGGCAAAACAAGTAATAAATTTATTGCTTCTCGATAATTTCTATCGAGTGATATCGTACCGACGAGTTCGAAAAGAAAGCGACGAATTATTGTACACGGTTTGGTCGCTCGTTATGGTCCGCAATCAATTGCCAGCGCAAGTGATTAAGTAACAGAGCGTCGTCCAAATTATCACGAAACAATTGCTATTAAAAATCTGTGGAAGAATTTAAATAATTTAGAATTTGATCTCGTGGAGCGCAAGATAATGGTAGGAATCATTAATAAAACGTTAATCTTTTTATAACTCCGCTTTCGTAATATTTATAATATTTGGTACTTAAATCGTCATTTATCAAGAGGGATAATGGGTATCATCCAGTAAGATACAATTATCGACGTAAATGTTAATCCTCAAATTCTCTCGAACGTTACACGTAAATTTTCACTCGAACCGTAATTAATCGCGAGAAACAATTGTAAAATAAACAAAAAAATATCGATTCGATCAGCAAAATATCAATCTTCGAATAATTATCAAATTCTCCCGAACCTGTAAATTCCTCATGTTCTATGCAAATTTCTATCATTTATCTTCAAATGAAATTCATCGATAAGGTCACAATGTAATATCGAGTACGTTTCAAATTAACGCGTTAGTTGTATTATATTCTATTACTCGCGCTTTTATAGCCGGAAGCAAAGGAAGACGGGAAATGAATTATAAGTATGGAACTCGGCAGAATTTCAGAGAAAAACTCAAACGAGGGAGAGAGAGAGAGAGAGAGATGAGCAAAAAAATAATGAGAATGCAAATATGGTTTTGAATAAAATCCGGCAAGTATGAAAGCCACGGGAACAACATACAGATCTGCATCTACTGCCTTCTACCCTTTTTTTTCCCCTCCTCCTCCCCTCCCACCCTTCTTCTTTTGCCAGCAAAATTGCGTTAAGCGTTCGTTGTGTAAACGATGTAAGCGTAATACTTCTATAATCGCAAAAAATTCCACGCTACGATATTTTTATAACGCGAGCTCGTAAATTTCTTTTTATCTCTCTATTTCTATCTCTGTCTCCCGCGACCAGCATTTATTTGTCCTTCCTTTTTCCTTCTTTTTTTCCTTTTTTTTTTTTTTTTTTTTTTTTCTTCTAATTATCTCGCCGCACACTATTACCAATCGTGTGTCTTCATTTCGCATTTTCTCAAATAAACACGAAAACACCGTCTTACAACGCAATTTTATCGCCAGTCCTTTTTTCGATTAATTTGATTGTATTTTGCCAAGAGGAAGAACAAACACTGCTGGTTAAGCTGAAATGGTTATTTGATTTAATTTATTACATTTATTTTACACGTTGTTTGAGTCTACAGGTATGTTCAATGTATGTTTCGATTATATATTTCTTTGGATGAACTCGAAATACTTCTTTGAAACATTAAACAAATATTTCTCTCCTTATATACGTGCAATCGGGTATTTAATGAAATTTTAATTTAATTATATTGAACAAGTACGATAGTGCATGCACGAATGCAAATACTCTATTCTAAAACTATAAATATTCAATTACATTCGCATAGAAAATATTCTTAAGCGAAAATTTACATACGCGAAAACGCGACGTGACACGTGAATTCAAGAGGATATTATATCGCGAGTGCTCTGTGTTCGTTCAAGAAAATTATCGAGTCTCAATTAAATTATCGAGTGAGCATTGCGTTCCACGGCGCAACAAAAATTCGATAACACCGATTACTCGTTTTTTTTTTTCCCCTCCCTGCCGCACGTTCCTCTATTAGCAGGGGAAAATAAATCTGTATTTTGTTTCGCGAACGTGCCTCGAAAATTCCATAAATTTTTCGAGTCCACGTCATTCATTTTTCGTTTCATGCTCCTGTTCTCTTTCCTCTCTCCTCTTTTCTCCCAATTTTTGTTTCATTCACGACCGAATTAATCGGGGCTAAAATATCACCTTGAATAGCGAACAATCCGCTTTTTATTTCAAATTACGCGCGTCACTTCAAAAACTGAAATATCTCATATTAGTTTCTGAATTTTGAAAATGGTGCTTTACTCGAAGGATGAGAATATTCCAGAGATTCCATCTTGAAATATTTATCACGTGTTTATTTCAAATCTGTCTCAATCATATTATTGAGAAGAAGAAGAAGAAGAAGATATACAAGTGTACAAGAGAATACAAACATTTTATTGATTTTAAATTTTCCCTTCGTCCACTTTTATAAATAAAAAAAAAAAAACATTTCAAACGCACAAAACAAAATACAAGATTTAAATATTTCACTTCGTCCTCTTTCACGTTCACGCGAGATAAATATTATTTTATTCGCGAGAATTCTATTCTCCTATTTAAATCACTATTCTATTGAAACCACAAAACATCTTCTCAAAAGATACTTCAAGCAGCGTTCACACAATTGAAAATAAACTGTTCCTTTCCAAATTTTATCCCTGTCCTCTCTCCGTAATTATTAATCATTTTACACAAATACTATACACGTGCAGACATTTGTCGATTTGCATAACAATCTTCTTTCTGAATATTTATAAACCCGCTTCATAATGCAATTTAGTACTAGAAACAAAAGCTAGAAAGTTTTATCCAAAGCTAATTGTAGAGTTCACAGACTTGTCTCTGTGTTTCTCTCTCTCTCTTTTTTTCTGTCTCCGTTTTAGTTTTGCTTCGACATTCGAAACGCCGTGGACGGCTGGCGGATACGATATTTCGTAATTAATATGGCCAGATGGGAAGCCACGGTGGATGAGGAGGACTCGAGGAATCAAAAGCGAGCTCACAAAAGGAAACGGTCGTTAAAGAAGGGGCCTATTAGCATGTCGTTAGCATAATACAAGGTGAATTTGATTCCGAGTACACGAATGTGCCCCGAACGCTATCACGGCCGTGGTAATCGCGTTATTATAAGACAGATTAATTTTAGTTAAATTGTAGCTTTTGATCGTTGTCGCTGGAAATAATCGCTCCGGCTCCGATGCGATACGCGAAACTAACTCCGTGGATAATTTTCGTTATCATTTGTCGTATAATGCGTTATTTGTATTATTTGCATTGTACGTTGAATTAATCTCGTTGAAACGAAAAAAGACGAAGGAGAAAATAAAAAAGAAAAGAAGAAAAAAAACATCCCAGAGAGGTTTTTAATTGTGGACGTGCAAATGAAGTTGAAACGATACGTGAAACCGGCCCAAAGATAATACACCATTTGTACATTATATTAAATTAACTTCATTAAGATGAAAAACAAGAGAAACTCTTGCAGTATAATTAAATTTAAATAATAGACGAAACTGAGCCTAGGATAATACACCATTTGTACACTGTGTTAAATTAATTCCGTGAAAATAAAACACATGGAAGGAAAAATAAAAGGAGAAGAGAAATTTTTCGAGGAATATTTCTCAAAATGCCTTGAGGAATTCAAATAAGAATTCCCTGCAATCGCGTAACGTTTATGCTATCGTTGTTTAATCAGGGAGCTCATGGAGTTTCAAAAATCGCGAGGGACTCGTTAAAATTGTTTTACATCGTAACAAAAATTACGAGACGAAGTCAGAAATTAGTGAAATAAGACAAATTTCAACGATGTAATAAATCGTAAAATAATTGTAAAATTATATTAAATTATAAAAATTATATTATATTATAATTATTTGTAAAAATATTATATTTATAAAAATTATATTATATTATAATTATTGATAAAAATATTATATTTATAAAAATTATATTATATTATAATTATTGATAAAAATATTATATTTATTATAAAAATTATATTAAATTATACTAAATTATTAATCACACTAAATTATAGTAAAATTATACTAGAGAAACATCGACTAAATTCAAACTTCAAAAGAACGAAATTTCGTACAAAGGACGACCCATCGTCGTCGCTTTTGTATGAAAAATTACAAGGCTGTATTATTTCGTGGCTCTTCTTAAACGTCGCCTCGCTCTGATTATATGTTCAATTAAATGCCGTGCTTTATATATTTTAAACTTAGAAGGCAAAAGATTGCTTATTATCTTATCTGGGGCAATTAACTCGAATAAAAGATTACGCCCGAGTAATTCGCGCTCTCGGCTTCTATCGCGAAACGAGATTAACTTTTCTACGTACTTCTTCTTCCCTCTGCCGTGAGATTTTCTATTTTACCATTTTACTTTTGAATCACGCTCACGTATCTCTCTCTGCGTACCTCTGTGTATCTTACACACACACACACACACACGCGCGCGCGCGCGCGCGCACGTCTGACTGGTTACTTTCGCAATATAAAGTCACAATGTAACAAACGCGGTTGATTTATCGGCTTAAAATATTACTTTCTATTTTCACAGCGCGTATAACTATTCACGCTCCTCCCCCCTCCCCCTCCCCCTCCCTCCTCCCTCCTCCGGCCGATATCGCCCGTGAATCGAGATTGCTTCCCTCTAATTTATATTACATTTCCATTAAATGACGAGAGCGACCGAATAAGCAATCCGTTTGATTCACTGTGTGCGCGCATGTGTGTGTGTGTGTTTGTGTGTGCTCGAAAGCGTTACTTTCTATCTTTTGTGATTGCGAGTACACATGTAGCGTGAATTCTTATCTACTTCCGACACACCGTGTATGACTTGAAGATCACAGAGGAAAGATATGACGAGACACAATTTTCGTTCGTTCTCCCACTTTTGTCTCAATAGTCACGATTAAATATTCATGTGACTAAATCAGTATTAAATTCTGACGAACACACGGACAGCTAGAATGAAAGTCTGTCTTGTCTGTTGAATATATACATAGATACGTATATCGATCTATTGCTGTGTTACATTCCTTTCAATATCAAAATAAGAGAAATTAATTTTAATTTTAAATGATTAATAACATCCATGTTAATAGAACTGATGTAACTTAATGAATTTGAGGCTTGTTCAATATGACAAACGAGAAATATCAATCATCCATCGCGAAATATATTGCAGATTTATTATCTTACTTGAAAGATCATTCCTTTATTTTCTAACTATTTCGAGTTTTACTTATATTTCTCTCGTGTGGCCTTCACACAGAAGGAGGAACGAAAAATGTATCTTATCGTGTCTTTCTCTCTAAAAAAAAATACTCTCGACATATGAGCCATTCAAAAATCGCATTGATCCACTCCATAAATTAAAAAGTAAGTAAACGCTAATACTGTAAATTTCTAATCTGTTTAAATTTACCTTCGAACTTACTACTGTCGTTCCAACGATGAACGAATTTATAAAAGGAAATTATTTGCTTATTTAAAAGATCGAATATTAAACGTGTACTTACATAATCAAACTAAGGAATTAATAAATTATTCGCTCCTCTTACGTGTAATGTAAGACTTTGAAAAAAATCTGGAGTTGAATTTATAATTGAAGCAAATCATTTATTTCTCAAGAATCGAAATTACAAATCGAACTTGCTTTTTATAAAAGCTGAATATTAACAATCTTCCAAAAACAGATTAAGATAGAATCGAAACTTACGAAAGTAAATCATCTCTCTTTCTATATATATATATATATATAGAAAGTATATATGTAAAATATACATATAAAACTTAAATTTATAGAGAGACTGAAAGACCTGAATGTTAATCATCCACTTCTACTACTCTTCTAATAAGATTATAATAAGAAATCAGCATTGACTGGAAGTTCTAAACTACTAGAGCCGAGTACAGCAGAACTGATTGTCCGCTTACATAATAAACACAAGAAATCGCTAAAAAGTTGCAAAAAAGTCGAACACGATTCTTGAGAACGACTTGCGTAACGAGATTATCTACTATTGGAATAAGAAAACCCAAAAAAAAAAAAAAAAAAAAAAGAAACAAAACATCACGACTTGAATTCATAACGCCAAGAGATCTGAGTCACTAATTGATTATGATCGTCTCTGATAAAGTTACGCAATTACTAAAAACTGAGGTCGAGCTTCTAGAAAGCTAGAACGTCTGACGCAAGAACTTTTAAAGAAGAAAAAAAAAAAAAAATCGGAAACCGAAATAAAATCAGTCAGTCGCTAAATGCTGATTGAAAAAAGTCAAGATCAATGCAAGAGGCTCGCATAGACGGTCTGAAATTCGGAGTTGAAAGCACTCACCTCTCCGTGTGTGTCCCTTCGTCCATCCGGGGTGTTCTCCGGCAAGAAGTACAGCCGTAGAGAAGCCAGGGGCTGGTTCGGGCCCCGGCTGTCCATCCACAGCAGCTGAAGTTCACCGATGCTGACGAGGTCGGCATCGCTCCACAGTTTCGTCAGGAAGAAGCTCCCAAGACGAAGTACACGACCGTTTCCTATTCGAACTGCTTTGTAGAACGTGTACGGACCGTGGCTGAAGCAAGCACCGCCCAATAACTGCAACAGAAATTCGCCGTTTCGAAGCTTAATTGAAGTCGAATCTTCTCTCCACCACCTGGCGAATCACGCCGTAATTTCTAGATAGGTTTTAAAGACGCGTCTAATAGACTGTTCACGTCTGGACGAACCTGTTTTGTTTCGTACGAGCTCGGAAGGTCCCGGCGTGGCACGAACGACTGACTGAAATTTTCTTTTGCAACGCGCAGTTTCGGCGACCTCTCTCGCTTCCGGCAACTCGCGAATGTGAGCTCGGATGTGTTTACGAAGTGATATTACGTCTCGCGGCAAGTGTTAGAAAAACGTTCGAGAGGAGATTTGGGAGAGAGGTGGGGAAAGTTTTGGTTTTGAATGAAAGGTGACTGGTGAATGATGTTTTCGCGGATTTCTGACGAACATATTGAGAGAAGAACGTACAGGATATTTGAAATACAATACTCGTTATATATAAATAACACAAATGAGAATTAATAAAAACGATAAGCGCGATACTCGTTACAAATTAGTTAAATATCTGTTATAATACTCGATGTATAATAAACTAATATAATACAAACAAAATATAATTGTGATAATAAATAAATAATTATATTAGTGAAAATAATATATATTATTTATACATTATTTGTATTATATATTAATAATATACATTAGTGAAAATAAATAATTATATTTAGAGAAATATAATTGTGATAATAAATAAATAATTATATTACTGAAAATAATATATATTATATATTAATAATATATATTAGTGAAAATAATTATATTTAGAGAAATATAATTGTGATAATAAATAAATAATTATATTAGTGAAAATAATATATATTATTTATACATATATATATTATATATTAATAATATGTATTAGTGAAAATAAATAATTATATTTAGAGAAATATAATTGTGATAATAAATAACAGAATATGAATTTTTAATTCGGAAAACATGTGTATATAATCGTAATTACAATTATAAAAATATATTATATAACGGAGTATGTATCGTGCGATAATATCTCACCATATCGCGTACAGTTGTGTACGTTAATCCATTTTTCATGGGCCAGGCTGTGTCTCAGTCTGACACTTAAATTAAATAGAAGAAATTATTTTCGAAATTTAATTGAATCTGGTTTTAATCTTCTGCGAGGTCTAATAAGCAAGAATACGGCTGGCAGTGAAACGAAACATTGGAGTGGCTTTAAGGCTGTGGTGTCGAGTATGCTTATTTGTAAGCCGTCAGTTCAGTTTTATGGATGTTCGTCAAGTGAAACAAGTCGTTAGATGACTCATATCCCACGCCAGCGGCCCTCATTTGTAACAATGTGCTCCTTTAAAAAAGCACATGCTTTAGAAAACATCTTTCTTGGTATACGTGAATACCACCGTTTTATTCTCACCAGGAAGTTGAAAATCATTCTCAGTTCTTTTGATACCATGTAGTTTTGATACGTAGCGAAACGACCAAATCCTAGTTTTAAACATAGATGTAATTTTTGATAGAAATTTTATAAATTTCTGTACAACTATTCGTTTTTTTTTTGTTTCTATCTATCGAAATTTTATAAATCTGGAATTTAAGAGGATTTTCTTTATAAAAATTTTACGGGCTTGCAAGTTAATTTTTTACGATAATTTCGAAATGATTTTGAAATTTAGTCGGAATGATTTTGAAATTTTAAAGATTCTACGAATTTGCATCTTTAGAAATTTAAATTATCATTTGTAAAATGCACACGTAAACTCTTGTATTTTTTATTTACCCGTGTATGTAAACGTTACTTGAACCTTTCTTACAATTTTAAAATTACTTTTTGTCATACAGCTTGTTTCATTCTGACGTCGTTAGTTTTCCAATGTTAAAGATCTCCCTCCCCCCTTTCAAATAAATTTACAACACTTCAATTACGATGGCTAATTACGAAATTTTAACTTTAATCGGTTGACGTTCATTAATAAACCTTGAGCTCATTTGCGAGACTGAATAGAAAACGATATAGCGTGTTTAAACTCGGATAACGTGGAAACTAATGAAGGTAAAGTAATAAATTTTCCAAGGAAGATTCAAAATGGCTTCTCGTACAGTCCGTGACACGAATATCGCTTCTCTCTCGAAGCAGCACACAGAAACACTTCTCGGTTCACTCGGTTTGAAAATGAAATCTTCTTTGAGACGAATATACTTCGAAAATACAATCCTTACGTGCAATCCTTTATATAAATTTCACGTCACTTTTGGAACATTTGAAAATATAGATGAAAACTTCGAAAATAAAAATCCTTTCTAAAACAATATATGTACGTGCTTCGAAAATACATCGACTGTAAACCTTTATATAAATTTTATGTCACTTTTGGAATAGTATGGATTATCAATACGATCTCTCCTCTCTCTCTCTCTCTCTCTCTCTCACCCTCTTTCTCTCTCATCTGTCGTATCGGTTATTTATACATGTGACATTTAAAAATGAGCTTCTAAAAAAGAAAAGTCATACTCCGATAAGAACTGATTACTTTTATCGAGCAAATCGCAAACACACGTCGACTAAAATATAACGGACAATTTCAATGACTATACACTTATTTATGTACCACAAGTTATCTTTTTATTAAGTATTAATGATAATGTATTAGGTATATTTGTCATCAATTTTAATTTTGTTTAATAAAACACTGCCCATCGAAGAATAAAATACAGATACTTTTTATCGTTCTTCGAAACTACGTTTCATTCCTTTCTTTTCTTTTTTCTCTGGCAATATTTAAGGTTTTCTCTTTAAAAATGAAAAAGTCATTCGAATTTTTAACGAAAAATATTCGATACATTAAACATTTTATTCTTCGTAGTATTTTACGACGATCGGAATAAATCGTGTCGAGTAGATGACGTAATAGTTTCAATTATATCTCTTCGTTTTATCTAATCTCGTTGACACGATGAATTTCTATTTGATTCATTAGTATGTATTATTTTCTGTATTTATCTTTCCATAATCAAAATTTCATGTACTTACGAGGTAGAAGGATTGTTAATTACAATTGTAGATCAATATACCGTATTGACTTTCAATTAATTAATTTAATATCGTATTGATGAAATATACTAACGAAACGATAGTAAGCAAATAAAATGAACTTGTCAAAGTGTGAACACATTATATGAATATGTAATTTCTAAATTACATGATGTTATAGAATAAAATTATTACCATTAAGTCTGATTCTTCTGTTTATTAATCACAAATTATCACTCAGTTTTATCATGAAAATCCAAAAATGTTAAACAAATGAACGACCTCTTTTAAAAAATTATCTATATGGATGCAAATTACAATTGCAAATTCTAATTGCGCCTAACTTTAATTGTAAATTTTTATCTAATATTTAATATTTTAATATTTTATTCAATATTTTAATATTTTACTTAATATTTTTATCTAATATTTAATATTTTAATATTTTTTAAATATTTATTTAATATTTTTATCTAATATTTAATATTTTAATATTTCTTAAATATTTATTTAATATTTTTATCTAATATTTAATATTTTAATATTTTTTTAATATCTATTTAATATTTTTATCTAATATTTAATATTTTAATATTTTATTTAATAAATAACTAGCTTGTAAAACTATATTTTATTTAATAAATAACACCTTGTAAAACTATATTTCTGCATTAAATTAATTAAATTAATTAATTTAATTAATTCAGTAATATTAAAATCATATTGCTGAATTAAATCGTAGAAAAATGTGCTGCAGCGTATAAAAATCGACAGTGACGCGATCCAAAGATTTTTCGTTCGCGCAATTTCTAACTCCACCAAACAACGGAGCGTGAAAAATTTGAAATGAACGTCACCTTGAAAGCTCGGAAATATTAAACGAACCAACCGAGCCGCGGCATAATCCGAGATTTTCGTTTCATCCTTTGAAAAAAGAGAGACGAGGAAACAAATCGTCGCTGTTATCAGCACGACGAGGAAAAAGAGAGATTTTATTATTTTAACGGGAAGGTGGTGGTGGAAGAGAAAAAGGGAAGAACGAAGAAATTCGATAAACGAAGAATGCACGGTGCATGTACAGTCCTGTGCATAACTCTCGATGAGCTTCCTGCGCGAGCAGCAAAGCGAGCAACGACTTCGCATTCATGTCTTTTATGCCTTCTCCCTCCCCCACCTTCCAATCGTTCTCTCCTTTTCTCTCTGTTTCTCTCCTGCTCGCTCGCGAGCGCGTTCAGTTTCTTTTCTTCGTCCTCTCTATCGCCTCTTTTTTTTTTTTTCTTTTCACCAAGATTCAACCGTCAACGTGCGTGATTAACGAAGCACGCGAGGGCAGCGATGCGGTTCCGTGCAATCCCGAATGCAGGAGTGCATCACGCGCATCAATTACGCGGGATCGGCGCCGAAAAGTGAATTTTTCGCGCTACCTGTACCTCGTGCGAGCACTGCCCCCAAGGCGATTAAACAAAATTAACCGTTAATTGCTAATTACACGTGTGTCGGGTAATTTCGAAGATATCCGACGCAGACTTACTCGCGGAGAGTAAGTATGTATTATAGATACATACGTACATGTCAGGTTAGCGTACGTGAAATGAAATGCACGTAGGTTTGGCTGAAGTTCGAAACTGCCGGCGAGGCCATTTGCCAATTTTCATTCGCATCAATTAACAATTGTAGTTGAAAAATCATGTGTAGCTCGCGTGAAGGAAATCGCGTTAACGAAGATGAGACTGATTGTGAAAATTGCTGAAAATATACATTTATGTTTGTTCGTTTGGGACAGACTTTGATTTTCAAAGAGATGTCCTTGAAATAATAAAATATGAAATAATATAATGAATAGATATAGTATATAATAGACATGAAATTGATACAAAAAGTAATATATAATAGAATGTAACTTTGCGTTAAATTTGAAAGTTCGAAGTACTTGAACAATTATTAAATAATTGAAACTCTCCTTAAAAGAGCAAAAAAAAACAGCTTGCTCTATAACATCGAACGAACCAATTTCCAACTAATAAATAAATGGCAAATTTATCTAAAAAAAAAAAGGCACAGAATCAATTTCTACGCCTATTTATCGCTAATTTAAATAACCCTATCTTGTACAATAATTCATATCTCCTGTATCAAAATTTCTCCATATACATATATAGAGTATATCTTCGTAACTCCTTTATGGCGCACGTTAGACGATAAAAAAAATTCCATCCCCCGTCACTTATCTGTCTTTCACTAAAAGTGAACTGAAAAGCTTTTACGGGAATGACCTTTTCTGAAAAATCGGGGAGGGAGGGGGGAGGGTGAATGGGTCCGGTTTCTATATCTCCCGGGCGGAAGTTTTCCTAAATTTGATATTTCATTTGGCTAAGTACGTTTCCTTGCTCGTAACGCGCTGCTTCAATTATACCGTTCAATTAAATTATGCAAGAAATTTAAGCATTCCGTTCACGTATGACGTAGGAATGGGACAGCGGAGGGGGGAGGGGGCGAAAATACAGCGAAGCGAGCGAAACTTGGTTAAAAAGTTCTGGGTCCACAAGGCGCATTTCTAAAATACGTCTCACAGTGGAAAATTAAATTGCGCTCGGCAATGGATAAGATTAGATGTATGTTTAATTTATATTAGCCGTGCGTGCATATATATAAAACTTGTACATACATATATACGCGTATGATATGTGTTTTTTCACAAAGTGGTTTTCAGCCACGTGCGCACAAAGCTACAAAGCATCCTTTTGCGTTTAACGGCATTTGCATTCCGGGATTCCGTGCGCATATCTCTTTGATTGATATCGCGATAATACGAAAATCATTTCAACTGGCGAAGAAACGAATGAATCTCGTTGCCCGAGGTCGCGTTTTTCACCGGCGGCCTTTTCGTGTGTGTTTGCTCGCCGCGCGCTTTTTCACGTGCTAACGGGAATCCTTGGATCCTTGTATGTTATTACAATTATCTAACAGTGTCTCGGTCACGATAGATGGAACATTGAAGTTGCACGTCGACGTTTATTGCGAGGCGAAAGCATCGCAAACAGTATCGTTGAGTCATAAATAACCAGTGACTTCTGTTGCATTAAAATTCTAGTTACGTAATTTGACTTTGTATCTTGTATTTCCTGCGACAGAAGATTAGTAATAAAATCCAATTACTTAATCGAACGTATATCGCTATAATTTTCTTTAAATATCTGAATAAAATAATGGTAGCAATTTTTTTTAATACCTCGAAGCAAAATATCTTTCTTCCTAAATAGAATAATATTAATAACCCCAAAAAATATTAATACTCTAATTAATAGTATTTAATTTCTCTGACTTGCATAACTGAAATAATATTAACAATCCACACTCTACAACTAATTTCTATCAATACCCGAAGCAAATATCTCCCGAAATATCTTCCAAATACAATCGCTGTAATTTTCTTCCCAACGATTTAAACACCTAAAGCGAAATACCTTTCGCTCGTCGAATGTCGAGGGTGGCGCGAATTCGACAACAATTCCACGACGAGACTTCGTTCGAGAATTTTTATAACGCGAAGCGAGGTATTCACTAGTTGCATTATGCAGCCGTTAGTTAATACAAATTGAAGCATCTCCGCGTATCGAATTGCAAATGCGATGTCCCGGGCTTTCACGGCAATGAAAAAGATTGCCATCGTAATTCAGAATATCCAATAGCAACCGAGTGAAAAAGAAAAATGCGGCGCCCCATCCTCCTCCGTGTCCCTCTTTGCTTAACTCGGACTCGATAGACGCGTCGACTTTCCAGCCAGATCTTGCCCGTTTCTTCCTATCCTTTATTTACACGCTCGATTTCAAATCGAACGGATTTTCGGTGTAAAACCGACATAGGGATATCTTACGACTTATCTTTTCGACCTTCTTTTTTTTTTTTAGGACTTATCGTTCTAACAGAATGAAACAAAAATACTGTTATCAGCAAACTGCGGATATTTAGGGAAAATTGATTGACTTTTGTAAATATAATTTAAGAACTAATTTAAATAAAAACATTGCATTACATAACGTGTTATAAATTGTTACGTACGAAATGATTTATTACTATTAAATTAACGTGCCCATTTGCGCTTGATCAATTTTATATATTTCCAATAATAAACATCTCGTAATCTCCACGTGTCTGTTTTAAATTGGTCTTAAATTTCACCAACGTAATCGTGACACACATACATGCATTACATCTGTGATGATTTATAAAACATGAATGTTTCTCTTTGTGCTAAATGATCAAAGTTCACAACTGTACGGCTCTATACTCCGTCCAAATGTAGAATAGAGGAGAATAGTATTTAATTGCGATTCACAATGCATGTATACACAGTAATGTTAGAAGCGGTTGTGTAAAAATACACAATTACTTCGTTAACTCTCTCTAATGCCTCAATAGCACGGCTATTTTCTACGATTGCATCGAGTTTAATTGCCCGGTAAGTTAACCTAATAATAATCTATCCTTCTGATATATTCTACTCCTCTGAACTGAACATATTTTCATTCGAACGCAATAATGGATGAGAATGACAATTTTGTGATACAATGTTGGTTCGATATTAGCGAGTCTAGTAATAATCTATTCTTTAGATATGTTCCTACATATTTCCTTGAACTGAATGCATACACGATTCCTTTCTATTTTAGATACGCATCTATAACAGAATCGTGATTTCATATAATATTAGTTAAATACTAAGTTGTATTGAATATCAGCTTCAAATATTACGTTCTCACAATTCCGAGTGATTCTCAATGATCTTTCATGCAAGATACAGTAATTAAATACCTAAATCATTAATCTAAAAATTATTCTTTTGTTAATAATTAAATCATTAGGTTAACAGATTTCAATAAATATTTTTCACCTCTCTACAGAGTATGTCTATCATGAATCGAATTCAAAAATGATTTTACATATACAGACGCATTGATTCTAGTATTCGCTAAAAACATCAACAGAATCCTAAAAATAATACATTTCGAACACAATGCGTATAACCAAA
Source organism: Frieseomelitta varia (assembly GCF_011392965.1). Taxonomy (NCBI): domain Eukaryota; kingdom Metazoa; phylum Arthropoda; class Insecta; order Hymenoptera; family Apidae; genus Frieseomelitta; species Frieseomelitta varia. Next base: position 89,825 of record NW_025110460.1, on the reverse strand, counting down.
TACAAGGATAGACTAAGCCGATATTTATTAAACAATTTTTCCATTTTTTTTTTTTTAATTCATTCGTCCAAATACCAGCCTGAAAATCATTCGAGCTCCAAGTTAGCAACGACTGGGAAAAAAAGAAAAAAGAAAAGAAAAAGAAAAAAAGAAAAACGAACCTATGGAGCGAGGAAGAGGGGGAGGAAAAAATGCATTAGAACCAATCAATTACAGGGAATGAAAAACGATCAGGCACGATACGAGGGGCACATTCTCGCTGTCAATCGAGCAGTCAGTTACATAATTGAATCAATAAACGCGGAACGATAGCCATTGGATGAGCGCCACTGCCATAACTATTTCCAATGTTTTAAGGGTACAGTCGCCGGCAAGAGTTTCTCGCCGATCAAGACACAGGCCTCCGGCTCCCGGCCACCAATGGTATTTATAGCGTTAATCTCGTTTCTCCGCTACAGCTGCATCGGCCTCTGCGAACCCCCAACGCCATTGATATCGCAATTGCATCTACCGGCCCTCCTTTTTTTCCCTCCTTTCCCTCTTTTTCTTTCTTTTTTTCTCTTTCTTCTCCTCCTCCTCCCCACCATCGCACCCTGCGTTCCCCCCACTCCGCTCCGCCGTCGTCGCCTCTTCTCCCTCTTACCTTTTCCGCTACCCCTACCCCGCCAGTTTAAAAACGTTCTATACGTGTCCCGCGTAGTCACTTGGTTGCCTGTGCATGGATTTTCGTGGCGCGTTTCTGCCTTCATTATTTACCCGCACACACACTCCAATTACCATCGCCGCGCGTACCGGCCCTGCCAAATATTTTCTCCACCGGCATCGGGAACGACAGGCGCATGTATTATTCAGCGTCCGTTGTCGATGCCTCGTTCGAGCACATTTTATCCGTGTACACACACGGAACGTTACGATCGGTTTATTATTTATGCTCGTTGTCAGTCATGACCAGTGGCGCTCAACGTGTTAATTCACTCTAGGATTCTAGAGGGGGGGGGGGG
>NW_025110460.1:82590-88814 GCF_011392965.1 Frieseomelitta varia | reverse complement strand
AGATATATAAGGCTGTACCTTGTTTTTTGGCGCGCAATTTCGATTGCTTCTTCTTTTTTTTTTTTTTTTTGTGTGTGTAACGAATTGTGAAAATGGTTATCACGATAGGTTTTTTTTTAGTAGTAGTAGTAGTAGTAGTAGTTGATGATTCACTTTATTGGTTCCAGTTCGCAATTATAACTAGTTTACGAATAGATTGTGGACATTTACATACATACGTGGATTTTTATGAATATGTTGATTTGAAAAATGAAACGTAGATTGGGAATTGTTTCATCTATTAAATATTGTAGCGTGCGCTACATTCACGATATTTTATATATTTTTGTATCCTCTGTCTGTCCCCATAAATACATATAAAAGCCACAATGTCAATTCATAAGTTATACGTGCGTTAAGTTTATGAATGTACATTTTATACTTTATCTGAGCATAGCAGGCTAGCTCGCGAAAGTATTTGAAAACCTTTCAAGGTTTTAAAGTTTTATTAGCGTTATAACGAGCGGGCTGCGGATTTTTATGCATTTAACGGAAGCAGAATCGTGCAAAAATACACTCGATGCATGCAATATGCAAAAATATATAAAATATTCAAGGTAGTGTATTATAATCTACACCAGATAAAATAAATTTTCATACGAGTTTCATTTATACTGTCATGTATATTTCATGTATACGTGTGTTTATCATGCTCGTACGTTTCATGTATATTTATCCTTATAACAATGCACGATTATATTGATAAAATTTCAAATCAAAATGATCGATCCCATAAGATCAGGTCTACGGGAAAGCAGTTGAAAAGGGAAAATCAGCAGTGATTATTTCAACGTTATAATTATTATATTAATAATAATTAATATAATTAATGAACTTTATATTCAATATCAAATACAAGTCAGATATAATGATCACAGTTATCCTGTTTTATAAGCTTCGTGAAAAAAGATACAACAATAACGCGTTATGAATAATATTTGCTGCGAAGCAGATATTTGATAGATTTCACAAAAGAATTTCAATCTCGAATAATACAATAGCACACATATACCTATATACATATGTACAGTGCAGCATAATGGAAGCAAAGCTGAAAGCGGCTAAATAACAAATACCACGTAACTTTGCCTGGCCATCTAATATTTCAGTTTCGAGTATGTTTAAACTTCGTTTCTCTTTTTTTTTTTTCTACTTGTATTGTAAATGCATAAAATTACCAGAGTTGCGGCAGCTCTCTGCATTCGCGAACAATTACATCCACGCTGTTTCAACCTTGTGAAATGCAAATCGAAATTTCTTTTATTCATTTTATACGGGAATATAATGCATATATACACACACAGACTTTCGGCGAAATAATAATTTCGTTCGAGCCCTCTTTCGTTCGCTCGCCATGAATTAATTCGCGTGGCTTTTAGAGAATATTAATTAGATCCAATATAAACTGACGTCGCGTTAATAAATTATTAATCGATACGTCGTAATACCGTTCATTGCAAATTCGCTTCCGCGCTTCATAAGATGAAATTCCATGGAAATACAGGGTGTCCCAGTTCTCATAGAGAAACGGGCGATTTCTACGTACGAAAATAATTCGAAAAGCAGGAACAATATTTTTTCATTTAATACCTTTTTTTTTTATCTTTTTGCTCTCGAGAAAATCGAGTTTTCAAACGTACTTGAACTTGCACTTAATTTTCCAATTCAAATGCACAATTCTGTATAAATGTACATACGTTCTTTTTCACTGAATCATTCGTTCACGATGATTCATCGCAACAAACGCGCGATAATAGAATCGATTATTATAAGTTACGTGGTATTTGTTATTGCGTTCTCTCTTCTTCTTTATAAATTTACATATATATATATATATATATATATATATATATATATATAATATTAAATATATTTATATAAATATATTTAAATATATATAACATAATAAATGTAATATTTAAATATAATAACATAATAAATATAATATTTAAATATAATAATATAATAAATACAATATTTAAATATAATAATATAATAAGTATAATATTTAAATATAATAACAATAAATATAATATTTAAATATAATAACATAATAAATATAATATTTAAATATAATAACATAATAAATATAATATTTAAACATAATAAATTAAATTTGTAATTTATTATATTTAATTAAATTAAATTTGTAATATTTGTACTATTATTCACGCTATCCTATAGCGAAGAAAATTTCAGAATGACGAATTAATTTGCTATAGTATGGTCCACTCGGTAATTTTCAAATTCGATTTTCTTGAAATCTATGAAATTTTATTCCACAATTCACACTTTCTCCTTTATTTATCCACTCTGTATAAAGCAGGATCTATTTTCCCTCTTTTTATTTTCTTTTTTTTTTTTTTTTTGTTTAAAACAAATTCCATTTTGTACAACATCACGGGGAGAATAATTGGTAAAACGGGGGCTTAATTGATTAAAAATCGATTCGTTGTCTTGCCAGTGGCGCGCGGCGCGGCTGCTTCAAAATAGGTCAAGCAAATGACTTTATGAACTTAATGAGCAGAAGAACGATCTACTCTCTGTGCAAAAACTTGAACGTAGCTTCTTCAAAAACGGAACGAAACATACCCTGGATACCTTGGTTTCGTTATTATTATTATTATTATTATTATTTCTCTTGTTTCTTTCCTTGAGAACCGCTTTACTAGCTGCGAAGCTAGAAAATCTTCACAGAAGTTATACACGCCAAAGAAACGAAGAAGCAAGAAGAAGAAGACGCGGGAGAAAAGCAACGACGAGGAAGACAAAATGATTATTCCGTGTAGAAATACTAACTACAAATGGAATATCGTCTCATTTCTGTAATTGCTCTTAAGGGGGGAACTGGTTTCCGAGAGAGGCCCAGCATCGCGCTAATCGCATGAAGAAGTGAACGCGTCTGAAGTGAATAGCCGCTACTTCAGACCCACAGTTGGTGTACACCGTTGAAAAAGTGTTAAATCCTTTAACTGTGAATAATTACGCTCCGGACAAAAGATCGACGATACGATGGGTTTTCCCTGTCGCTAAACATCACTTCAGTAATATTCTTCGTTCGCCAAGTTGCGAAAGAGAGAGAGAGAAAGAGTTACATGGTACACATGTATATACTGCGATTCGCCAGTCAGGGATTACATTCCTGCCTTTCCTTAATTTATCAGGGAATTTTTAAGCGAAATATTATTAATTCATTTTGTTCCTATTACTTTTCATTCATCGTTGGGACCATTCTACGTAATTGAACAGTTTCTCTCTCTCTCTCGAAAAAGGTGAATTAACTAAATTGCATTGGACGTTTCTTTAATGTCGAAGAAGTTCGGCCCTTTTATATTTGCAAACTCGAGTAGAAATTTAATATTGACTGATGGCTATTTGATTAGAAAATACGGCGAGATAGTACCTGCTTTACAGTTTAAATTGTTCTACTTGAAACTTTCAGTATTTCGAGTGTTTGAAATATTTATGAAGTTGCATTTTTTAAGAGTTTGAATAATCTCTTTTAGAAATATACGTTTGTAGATTGTATAATAATAATGACATTATACAACGAAATTTATAGTTATTGAACATTTGAATAATCCATTATTTGAACAATTTTTTTGTAAAACACGCGAATAAATTACGTTCTATTTTACATTATTATCATCTTCTCTGTAGACTCCGATTCGAGAAAACTCCTATAATTATTTTTTCACGTTTTTTAAAATGTTTACTACAATTTCAACTTCGTTTCTACCTTACTTTTTTTTTTCACGTTTATTTTTCTCTCAAGCAAATACCGTAATATTCAGTTTGTTCTTCGGATTTTACGTAATAGCCGTTGCCTGATTTTCCTCTGGCAACCAGAGGCAACGCTGGATGAGACAAGGAACGGGAAAAAGGAACGCGAGAAGGAAAGAGTCCTGCGCGTAACGTTTTAAGGCCACGTAGAAGGATATGATGTAGAGCACGTTTTCACGATTCGCGAAGATTACAGGATGTATATATATTTCGTTCCCTCGGCGTTGAACAATTACGGATTTATCAATTCTTACGTTGATACTCTGTGTGAATGGAAAAGGATGAGAACGACCTTTTCAAACAGTCTTATGTTAATTAATTCCTTTCACTTTGAATAAATATTGCAACAGCAGAAGAACAGGATAACTCTATCATCTTGAAACTTGAGCGAAAAATGAAACGAAAGGCATTAAATAAATAAATAAATAAATAAATAAATAAATTTAACAATACAAAAAATGAAATAAAACAAAATTTAACAATACGAAAAATGAAATTAAATTAAATTTAACAATGCAAAAAATAAAATAAAATGTAATTTGAAAATAATTGGAGGTTTTGAAATTTTCAAATGAAATATCATTATTGTATTTAATACAATATCAAGTGCAGTATTAATATAATATCGATTTAATTTTATATTAATAATATGATATTATTTACTATATACTGTATTATATTGCCATAACAGTATATTAATTGCACATTAATAATGAATTCAAATTAAATGCTATTAATCTGTAATATATTATACCGTGCATATATTATTATTATTTCGAAATTTAATTATCGCAATTTCAAAAATGAAAATGACACGATGAAAGTTTCTCAATAATTCTCCTGTGTTTGAATATACCACGTGAAATCGAATTGTATGCGTTATGCGGTAATTCGGAGAAATCGAAACATCGCGGGATCAAGTTAGAACAGATCGAACCGGATGTTGAGTCAGAGCATAAATGAAACAAGCCGGCAAAACTATCGTTGCAACTTAATATTCGGCTGTACGTTCATTATCATTCGGTTGTTTTCTGGCCGGCCGCAGAAACGAAGATATCGATTTGTCTGGCCACTCTCTACGCGGCCACTCTCGACTCGTATTTGTGTATATCGTGCATTTTATTTCGTGATTAACCGCAGTGTGTACGCTACAGGTTATAAGATTAACGTTCAAACTGACACGACGAAACACGTACGTGCAAGAAACACGGCGGCGAAAAAGCGAGGCAAAAACTGTTTAATAGTCATGAGACAAGAGCACGAGTCCGGCTGGTATATTTTTACTCGGAGTTGGAAATTAATGCGATTAACAGATTGTTTGCTTGCCGATCGATTCTGGCACGGAAAAAAAAAAGAAAAAGAAAAAAAGAGAAAAAATTTCTTCCGACAGAATGAAAATCACAATTACGCTTCGAAAAATCAAACTGCGAGCTGCAAATCGCATAAATTCACGGGGGAGAAGAGAATTATAAATTGATACTGCACTATGCACTGTAAATCCATAAATAAAAAGTGGCTGTAAATTGAAATTATTTTTGATACGAGGGCTGCGAAAAGAAATTTACGTAATTAAAATCATAATACTCGCGGTATAATTACTCAGCTCGTAATGTGAAATTACACCGATAATAATACCGGCGTTTCTTTGAAGCATTTCGAATATCATTAATTTTACGTTTTCCTAGCCGTAAAAATACTGTTTTAATATGTAATTAAAAGTCGCGTGTAACGTGCATATTTACGTGTGTGTGTGTGCGCGCGCGTGTGTGTGTGTTTCACTGTGAATAACCCACAGGTCGGAAACGTAACGATCGAGAAAAATTGCGAGGATATTTTCACAAAGTGCGGGCGATCGCAATAAGCAAAAGAACGAAGATTCTAAACGCAGGAAGTTTTCATCTACTCATACATATTAACGAGGGCAATACATTAATATAAATAACGTATAGGAGGTAGGATCCAGCTTCAACGAAGTTTCAGAATTACCAACAGCGTTAAAGAAATCCTCCGCCTCGATCGTTTGATCGAAGAGAACACAATGAGATGCATTGCATAATTGGCCAATAAAAACGACGAATTAGTTTATTCCTTGTCCCGTGTAATCGCCGAGAAGAAAAATAAAAAGAAACGCGTCGTTAAGTAATTTCCATGCTTATCCAACGCCTCGATTACGTAAGAAAACGAGATATTAATTTTTTTTTTTCATTCTACAACTGTAGGAAGAGGGAGAAGAAACTGCGATCTACCGGCAACACTTAATTGCAACAATCGATTGTTACATAATTAATGAACTTGTTTGTTCTTCATCAACCGGCAAGAACCGGCGAATTGAAAATAAAGGAGAGAGAGAGAGAGAGAGAGAGAGAGAGAGAGAGAGAGAGAGAGAGAGAGAGAGAGAGAGA